>NC_135807.1:131043190-131330716 GCF_964213995.1 Mustelus asterias
CTCCGCTCTCTGCTTTTGTTTTCGCGCCCGGGCGCTTTCTGTCAGATTTTTTCCGAACTGCGCAGCTCCTATCGTTCCGGCGGTGCTAAGCCCCGCCCACTGGACCGGCGCCAGAAAAAAGCGTATGGGCGCGCTGGAGCGCGGCCTCTGGGCTCGGATCTATTTGACGCCCGCACCCAGCACTTAGTCTCTAAATGGTAAAATCGGGCCGTAAGAGAATAAAGGGATCGGGTAGAAAAGGGGAGTTGAGATGGAAAATCATTGAATGGTGAGGCAGGCTCCTGGTACTGAATGGACTATTCTTGCTTCTGCCTCTTGTCTAGAGCATGGTGTAAAATTGGTGTTCTTATATTCATAAAAGTGTACTTAATCCCTAAATAATACAAGTAGAGAATATTAAAGTGTTAGTTATTAAGTTGGTCCATTTCTGATGGTTCAAAGTGTTCGACAAATCAATTCACTTGACACTTTGGCAATATAATCAGATGTATCAGTCAGGATATTCAGAAGGTCGGTTAGCTCAGTTGGCTGGACGGCTGGTTACTGATGCAAAGTGATGCCAACAGTGTGGGTTCAAATTCCTGTACCGGCTGAGGTTATTCATGAAGCGCCACCTTCTCAACCTTGCCTGAGGTGTGGTGATCCTCAGGTTAAAATCACCACCAGCCTATGGTCATCTGGGACTGTGGCGATTTTATCTTTCCCAGGTTTGTTGCACTTATTGATCTCACCAGCTATTATCAGTTCCTTATAATAACTTCCATTCATACAGCACTTGCAAAGGTGAAATGTTCCCAGGCGTTTCAGAGGAGTCTTCTCACACAGAATTTGACATTTAACCACATAAACAGATACAAGGAAAGGTGATCAAATGTTTGGCCAACCAGGTAGGTCTTAACGAGTGTCTCAAAGGAGGAGAGAGGGGTGGAGAGGATGGGAGAGCGAATTCCAGAGCTTTGGCGTAGGCATGGTTGACGAAACTGATGAACATTTGGGGCTACTCACGAGATTGGAGGAGCACCAAGATCTCTGGGGGGGGGGGGGGGGGGGGGTTGGAGGAGATTACAGAAATAGGAAAATGGGGAGGCAACGGAGAGATTTGAAAACAAAGGCGAGAATTTTAAAATGAGGCGTGACTGGAATGGAGTGGCATCGAAGGTGAGCGAACACAGTTGGGCGGCGGTGGGGGGGGGGGGGGCGGGGGGGGGGGAGGGAGGAGGAGGCAGTGGACGAACAGGACCTGTTGCAGAGTCCTGGAGGAGTTGGAAGTTTATGGGGGTTTGTTGCAGGAGATTGACAAGGGGAGCATTGGGGTAGGGACCCTTAAAAGAAACGTGCAGGAATACCAACATGAATTTTGGTCGGGGGGGAGGTGGGGGGGCGGTAAGTGAAAGGATTAAAGCCTTTGATTCAAAATAACTGGGAGGTTAAGGAGCTCAGGGGAAAAAAATGGGACTTCTCCAGAAAATTCATAAAACAAGAGAAGAAATAACTTGCTTGGATTTACACAGTGCCTTGGTGAGTTCAGGACGTCCCAAGGCACTTTGTAGCCAATTAAGGAAGTGCAGTCATTGTTGTTTGGAACGTTGCAGTAATTTGGGCCCAACCAGCTCCTGCATACAGTAATGTGATAATGAGTAATCCATTTTACTGATGCTGCTTGAGAGGTAAGTATTTGGCCAGAAATCTGGCAAAAACTTTCCTGCTCTTTTCTTGAAATAATGTCACGGATCTCTTGCATCCACCTGAGGGAGACCTTGGTCTAAAGGGCTCATGGATTATGTTGGTTCCCCTCACTAATTCTTTCATTTGCGCAAGCAGGCTCGCTTGAGTTTTTAGATTAAAGCGCCAATATTAAATGTGACGCCTCAGCCATTATTCTCGTCCAATAAAAGATGTTAGAAAACAAACAAGGCACATGATCACTATTCATAACGCAAAATAGCTGGTAGCAAGCACAAGAACGCCACAGAGGATGCAAACTGAAAGGTAATATCCTGACAAACAGACAGCGCACATTCTGAGTCAAACTAAACTTAGGTCCTCGCCGTGCACTGCACTAGCTGCAGGGGCCTGGAGCTGCTTTGAGTTCCAAATTCGTTTGATCACTCAGATTCTTCAGATCTCTCAAGTCTAATCAGCAGATACCAAAGCTTTTTATCTTTGATGGCTTTGAGAGGTAAACTTCTACATAATTCTTCTTTCATGAAAATAAAAATTCAACAGACTATGCGGCCTACTCGCAAATGGAACCTTCGCCTTTCCTCCATCGCCAAAGTTGACTGTCAGGATCTCGGGCCTACAAAGTAGGGTTGGGAATCTGACGCCTTTCATGGCACGCTGGACTTCACCCAGAGAGTGGTCTGCCTGTGGGATTTGCTACCACAGAAAGTAGTGAATGTTTTCATGGATGAGTTAGATATAGCATTTGGGGAGAGGGTGGGGGGGGGAGTCAGAGTAAATGGAGGTAAAGTGGGATCAGGCTATTGAGTTGGATGATCAGCCATGATCATAATGAACGGTGGAGTAGGCTTGAAGGGCCACTGGGCCTCCTCCTGCTCCTATATTTTATGTTTCTATGACTCATTGGCAATGTCTGCATTTGGTACCCATCCCTAATTGCCCTTTGTTTGCTCAGCCATTTAAGAGGGCATAAACCCGTGCATTTACCATGGCAATTCCACCTAACCTACACATCTTGAGACACTAATGGGCAATTTAGCATGGCCAATCCACCTAACCCACACATCTTTGGATTGTGGGAGGAAATCAGCATACCTGGAGGAAACCCACGCAGACACGGGAAGAATGTGCAGACTCCGCACAGACAGTGACCCAAGCCGGGATTCGAACCCAGGTCGTTGGTGCTGTGAGGCAGCAGTGCTAACCACTGTGCCACCATGCCGCCCCAATTCATTTGACTCTTACCCTCAGTCACTGGATGAAGGTGATAACTGTGATCGCATTCTTCTTGAGAGTAGTTGATAGTCAACAAGGGCAGCCTATCACTCCTGTGTGCCATTCAACTCCCAAGTCTTACTACCACATTGCAAAGACATTGTAGGTTAAAAGGCATCACTCACCTAAGTTAAACTGGCTCTGCATTGTATGAAGTTTAACAACACCAGGTTAAAGTCCAACAGGTTTATTTGGTAGCAAAAGCCACACAAGCTTTCGGAGCTCCAAGCCCCTTCTTCAGGTGAGTGGGAATTCCACATCATGTCTGCATTGTATCGCAGGTTGAGGTCTATTTATCTCAAAATACAGCACAACGCAGGGTATCCCCACTACAAGGCAGTATAGTGGTTAGCACTGCTGCCTCACAGCGCTAGGGACCCAGGTTCAAATCCCGGCTTGGGTCACTGTCTGTGCGGAGTCTGCATGCTCTCCCCCGTGTCTGTGTGGATTTCCTCCAGGTGTTCCAGTTTCCTCCCACAGTCTGAAAGACGTGCTGGTTAGGGTGCATTGGCCATGCTAAATTCCTCCTCAGTGTACCCGAACAGGCGCTGGGGTGCGGCGACGAGGGGATTTTCACGGTAACTTCATTGCAGTGTTAATGTAAGCCTACTTATGACTAATAAATAAAACCTTAAAAACATTTGACAGATTCGGATTAATTAATGTGTGAAAAGGGCGGCGGAACAAGTTTGGAACACTCTTCCGCAAATGGTAATTGAAGCTCGATCAATTATTCATTTTACTGAGAAGACTTTTGTAAGCCATAAAGGTATTAAGGGACATGGGGCGAACGCAGGTGTATATGGAGTCGCAGATCAGCCATGATCTCAGTGGATAGAGGAACAGGGTCTAAAAAGGGTCTATTCCTATTCCTGTGTTCCTCAACTTGCAAGAAAACAAGTGTGAACATCTTTTAACTATTTCCTCCTTGTGACAAAGTGTGAAAGCTGCTGTAGTTATTCCAGGTTGGCCATTGTCGGAGTAGATCGATAATCATATCTATGAGATGTGTGAATTTCTTCTCGTCAAGGCAACTGCTAAAAAAAATGAGGCAGTATCTAATAATTTGTGAAATAAACAACCTCTCACGTGACCTATAAAATATAGCTCTTTATGCCTTGGATACATATGAGAAAACTACACAGCAGCATCTTCTGATTCCGAATTAATTTAATCCTTCAATTTCTGAGTATATTAAAATTTAGTGCATTATTAAAAATTGGCCATTTTTTTTAATACACAGTGCTTTCTCCAAACGGAATTCCACAATGTTACTTAATATTAATTCCTCTCTCCTCCCTGCTCCTTTCACATTTAATTAACTGTGAGAGGCTCTAATGCCACCAGAATTGCTAAGCCAATATTGGCTGCGTATTGCAATGGTACAATGTGATGTATTGACTGTTCTAAAATGTGTGGTCGTCAAAATGTCAAGGGATTAGCAGCACACGTCCCACGTTGCCTTTTGAAGTATCTTTTCATGCAACTTGGCAGACTACCCGAGAGCTCAAATGAAAATGACACTCCAACTCACTTTCGCAATGCTTAACAAATGCCCAAACTTCTCAAGAGATTATTTAATAACCTCCCGATCTACAAATCTGCATTGTGGTGAAATATCAGAGTTGGACTGAGCACCCATTTAGACCAGATGTTGCATCAATTTTGCATCGTAAGCAACACCTTGACACACCAGACCAAACCCAACTCCGACAGGACATCAGCTTTGCAATAACAAGCTGAAGATCGAAACAGTCCTTCATTCTCCAGTTATCTTACTGCTCCCACTTCTTTATTAATATCAAAGGTGACCCTGCTGCCACCCTGAGTTTTATCAGACCAAATCCTACCATGAAAAACTAACAGTTTATCTGTTCTGTGAGTGCACCTATGGGTGGCACGGTGGCACAGTGGTTAGCTGCCTCACAGCGCTAGGGACCTGTGTTCGATTCCCGGCTTGGGTGCCTGTCTGTGCGGAGTGTGCACGTTCTCCCCGTGTCTGTGTGGGTTTCCTCCAAGTGCTCTGTTTTCCTTCCACAGTCCGAAAGACATGTTGGTCAGGTACATGGGCCGTGCTAAATTCTCCCTCAGTGTACCTGAACAGGTGCCGGAGTGTGGCAACGAGGGGATTTTCACAGTAACTTCATTGCAGCGTTAATGTAAGCCTACTTGTGACCAATAAGTAAACGTTAAACTTAAAGAGAGGACACCGACTGAAATAATTTGGGCAGAGAGACGGATGATGGGGCGCGGAATGAGAGGAGGAATGTTTTTACGCAGCCAGTGTCATAACCTGAACTTGGAACTCTGCCCATGAGGGTGTTGCAAGTGGAGGCAGCGAAGGGTTTCAAAAGGAAACTGAGTGTGCACTTGGGGAAAAGCAACTTGCAGGGTTACGGGGGGACAAAACGGGGCAATGGGACTGGCTGGATTCCTCAGCAGAGAAATACAATGACTGGAATGGGGGGTGGTTTCCTTCTGTGCCATATTGCCTGTATAGGTATGGCATCACATCCAACAGCTCAAGTGATACTACACAGTGACAAGTGCTGTGCCACGCAACAAGCAGCACCTCCATATGCAGACTTAAATAATTCTTTCATGCAGTGTGGGTGTCGCAGGCAAAGCCAGCATTTATTGCTCATCATTAGTTGCCCCTGAACTGAACAGTTCCAAAAACATTAAAGAGTCAACCACATTGCTGTGGATCTGGAGTCATGCATCAGCTAGGCCTGATTTCCCTCCCTAAGGACATTAGTGAACCAGGTGGGTCTTTACTATAATCAATGATGGCTCTCATGGTCACCATTACTGAGACTCGCTTTATAGTTCAGACTTATTTATTGAATTTAAATTCCACCAGCTGCCCTGGTGGGATTTGAAGTCCTTTTCTCAGCCTCTGTATTAGCCTGGGCCTCTATATTACGAACCTAGTGACATTACCACCATCATCCCAATGTTCATTTTTCAGGTTTCCACCTCATTTTCTAAGTGTGCTCTTACTTCACAGTTACAGGATATCCGGAATGGAAACAGGCCATTCAGCCCAACCTGTCTATGCTGGTGTTCATGCCCTACTCGCACCTCCTCCCATCTTTCCTCCATCTTAATCTCGCCCTTTTGGGAACCATGTGACAGCATTGGAGAGAGTGCAGAAAAGATTCAATAGGGATGAGAAACCCAAGTTGTGAAGGCAGGTTGGAGAAGTTGGCACAGTTCTCCTTGGAGAAGTTAAGGCTGAGAGGAGATTCGATGGAGTTATTCAAAATTGTGAGGGGTCTGGGGAGAGTCGATGGGGAGAAACTGTTCCCATTGCTGAAAGGGTCGAGAATGACAGGGAACAGACCAGAAATAATTGGCAAAAGAAGCAAAAGCAATTTGAGAAAAGAACCTTTTCACACAGTGAGTGGTTAGGGTGTGGAATGCATTGCCTGGGAGTGCGATGGAAGCAGTTTCAACTGAAGCATTCAAAAATAAATTACACTGATATCTGAATCATGGAAGAATCATAGAATCCCTACAGTGCAGGAAGAGGCCATTCAGCCCATCAAGTTTACACCAACCACAATCCCACCCAGCCCCTATCCCTGCAGCCCCATGTATCTATCCTGATGGACCCTGACACTAAGGGGCAATTTAGCACGGCCAATCCCCCTAACCCGCACATTTTTGGAGTGTGGGAGGAAACCGGAGCACCCGGAGGAAACCCACGCAGACACGGGGAGAATGCGCAAACTCCACACAGACAGTGACCCAAGCCAGGAATCAAACCCAGGTCCCTGGTGCTGTGAGGCAGCAGCGCTAACCACTGAGCCATCCCAATAGAAGAATGTGCAGGGTTGCAGGGAAAAGGTGGAAGGATGACATGAAGGGTGGCATGGTGGTTAATACAGCTGCCGAACAGTGGCAGGGACCCAGGTTCAATTCCGGCCTCGGGTGTCAGTCTGTGTGGAGTTTGCACGTTCTCCCCGTGTCTGCGTGGGTTTCGTCCGGGCGCTCCAGTTTCCTCCCACAGTTGAAAAATGTGTAGGTTGGATTGATTGGCCGTGCTAACTAGCGGGGTAAATACCTGAGGTTACGGGGATAGAGCCTGGGTGGGATTGTTGTCGGTGCAGGCTCGATGGGCCGAATGGTCTCTTTCTGCACCATAGGGATTCTGCTTTAATTTTGAGAGCTGGTGCAGACACAATGGGCTGAACAGCCTCCTTCCACGCTGTCACAATCTCTTCTATGCTTGTCTTGGTTTTCCCTTAAGTACAACTATAAATGTATTGAAATGCAACAGCAAAAACTCTGTACTTAGTGGCTAAAAATTATATTTTTACAAGCCACTTATGTCTTGTCAGCATAATTTACTTCACATTACGCTGACACCTGTTGACACCATTTTAAAAAATGCGCATAAGGTACCAAATTTTCTTGATTCAGCTGCTATAATGTCTCAGAAATCCCTCTATATCTTTTAGTTGAAATATTTTGATACCCATTAATCTGCCTCGAGACAGCTGTCATTGAGAAGCATTCAGACACAAGCGTGGTTCTTCTTAAGTGTGATGCAGGCTGCTCCTCCACTGACTGTGATAGTGTGAACAGTCAGGTACTCAAAGCCCTATCGGTTTACATGTGGGCTAGCTGATATGTGGTTCTCTTTGGGCTTGGGTAGAGTCACTTAAATAGGTGACCTAGCGAGAGAACACAGCACACATGAATTAGAGGCAGGAGTAGGCCACACGGTCCCTCGAGCCTGCTCCGCCATTCAATGGCTGATCTGACTATAATCTCAACTCCATATTCCTGCCTGCCTCTGATGAACTTTCACCCCCTTGCTTATTAAGAATGTATCTACCCCTGCCTTAAAAATATTCAAAGACTCTGCTTCCACTGTCTTTTGAGGAAAAGAGTTCCAAAGACTCACGACCCTCTGAGAGAAAGAAAATTCTCTTAATCTCTGCCTCAAGTGGGCCACCCCAGATTTTTAAACAATCATTGCTAGATCTAGATTCTCCCACAAGAGGAAACATCTTCTCCACACCCATGAGAGAGCGCAATATCCCATTTCTCAAGTTCTCTCTGTTCTTACCAATACTTCTCAATTGCATTAAATTGTAATGAGAAGGCCTTCTCTTCCGGGGCGGCACGGTGGTTAGCACAGCTGCCTCACAGCGCCAGAGACCTGGGTTCAATTCCGGCCTTGGGTCACTGTCTGTGTGGAGTTTGCACATTCTCCCCATGTCTGCGTGGGTTTCTTCCAGGTGCTCCCACACTCCAAAGATGTGCGGGTTAGGTTGATTGGCCATGCTAAATTGACCCCAATGTCATGGGATTAGCAGGGTAAATTTGTGGGGTTATGGGTATGAGGCCTGGGTGGGATTGTGGTTGGTGCAGACTTGATGGGCCGAATGGCCCCCTTCTGCGCTGTAGGGATTCTATGTGGGGAAAGCAGCTTGTTCCACATGATTAGCTTTGCATTTTACTAATCAGGGCAATAGCTGCAAATATTCTAAGAGACTGAATAACGAATATCGTACGTGACCATCTAAACCTTCCTTTAAAAAAAAGTAACTCAGTCAATTTAGTATGCTTAAAGGAAACACAATCTCTTTGAAATTCAATGATAATACATCTATATGCAACTGAGAAGGACATTTTCTAATTCCATTTTGTCCATCGCATGACAGGTGGTATTGTCACTGGGCGAGTAATCCAGAGACCCAGGGTAATGTTATGGGGACCCGGGTTCGAATCCCACCACGGCAGATGTTGGCATTTGAATTCAATAAAAATCTGGAATTAAAAGTCTAAACGATGACATCAAAACCATTGTCGATTGTCTGGTTCACTCATATCCTTCAGGAAAGGGAACCTGCTGTCTTTACCCAGTCTGGCCTACATGTGCCTCCAGATTTTTAAAGAAAGCTCTCTGAAATGCCCTCTAGCATCTTGTACAAGCCGCTCAGGCCAGCATTTATAGCCCATTGGGCTTTGAGTACTAGTGTACCTCCATTTCCCATAAATAAATAAATGACAGTATGACAGGCCATCAAACACATATCTTCAGGAGAAATCTTCAGCTTTGTAAGCGTTAAGAATATGAAAATGATATTTTCCCCTAAGAGTCCAATAAACATGTACAAAGGCAAAGAACAAAACAGCACAGGAATAGGCCCTTTGGCCCACTACCCTCTGTGTGAAAAACATTCCACACACGTCTCCCCAGAACTTATCACCTCTCACCTTAAACCTGTGTCCTCTTGTAGTCAACCCTTCCACCCTGGGAAAAAGCCTCTGACTATCCACGCCTCTCATAATTTTGTAGACTTCTATCAGGTTGCCCCTCAGCCTCCATCTTTCCAGTGAAAACAATCCGAGTTTATCCAACCTCTCCTCATATCTAAAGCCCCCCCAAGATCAGGCAACGTCCTGGTAAACCTTCTTTGCACCCTCTCCAAAGCACCCACGTCCTTCTAGGTAGTGTGGCGACCAGAACTGCACACAATATTCCAAATGAGGTCTAACAAAAGCTTTACACAGCTGTAACATAACTTGCCAACTTTTATACTCAATGCCCCGGCCGATGAAGGCAAGTGTGCTGTATGCCTTCTTGACGACCTTATCCACCTGTGTTGCCACTTTCAGGGATCCGTGGACCTGGACGATCATCCTTGATCAATCAAGTTTAAAAAAAATATAAAGCAGGTAGAAGATCTATACAAGCAGAGATTCTAATTCCAAGTGCATGTGAAATTTGGTATCAGAGTCGAGGAGCATTAGTAAGCTTGGAATGGGGATAGAACTGCAAAAGCTGTAAATATTCCTGCAGCGACTGCTCCACTTCTGCACACTAAAAGGAGCTCAATTTTAATTATTCCACAGGTTAGAGTATGCGCGGCACGGTGGCACAGCGGTTAGCACTGCTGCCTCACAGCGCCAGGGACCCGGGTTCGATTCCCAGCTTGGGTGACTGTCTGTGTGGAGATTGCATGTTCTCTCCGTGTCTGCGTGGGTTCCTCCGGTTTCCTCCCACACTCCAAAGGTGTGCAGGTTAGGTTGATTGGCCGTGCTAAATTGCCCCTTAGTGCCAGGAGGATTAGCACGGGTTACAGGGATAGAGCCTGGGAGTGATTGTTGTCGCTGCGCGCTCGATGGGCTGAATGGCCTCCTTCTGCACTGGAGGGAGTATATGATAGGAATAATCAGAGATTTCACACTTGATGGAGAGCTGATTACCTGGTCATTACCATGGTGCTGTTTGTGGCAGCTTGCTGTGCACAGGATGGGCTACAGCAGTTCCGACATTGCGACAGTCACTACACTTGGAAAACATTTCATTGGCCATAAAGCACGTCTGGATGCGCTGAGCGCATGCTATGAAAACACCAGCCTCCGTTCTAGTTTTTATGAGGCCTGCTTCAGTAACAGCCCAAACCAGGCCTTCTCGAGAGGATATCGGAGTTGCCAAGGGCAACCCGGGAATGGAACAAGAAAACGGCAGCAGAGTTTGAAAGCCAGGTGAGTTGTGCACACGGAAATAAGTGAAATAAAAATCAACTTTGTTGTTCTCTGGCAGCTGGCTTCAATTTTCCTTTGATTTTAATTACACTCACAAAAGGGAAATGTTATTGCGCGAAACATGGCCTAAAGTAGGCCCATTGAAATCTTGACTGATGCATTTACTCCGAGTTTCTGTAATGATTTAATTTCCTTAAGTTCTGTTCAATAAAATAAATTAATTTTAACTCTGTACCAGTGCTGTCCTTGCCTGTTCAAAGGAATGAATGGATCCTACAAATGGGGTCACTGTGTACATCCTTTCACACAGGAGGCTGTGCTGAACTTGGCCCTAAGAGATCATCTAACCACTTGTTGAGCCTTACCATAGAATTGCCACAGTGCAGAAGGAGGCCATTTGGCCCATCGTGTCTGCACCAACTCTCCGGCAGAGAATCCCACCCAGGCCCAACCCTGTAACCCCACCTATTTACCCCACTAACCCCCTAACCTACACATCTTTGGAGACTAAGGAGCAATTTAGCGTGGCCAATCCACCTAACCTGCACATCTTTGATTGTGGGAAGAAACCGGAGCACGCTGAGGAAACCCACGCAGCCACGGGAAGAATGTGCAGGTTCCACAAAGACAGTCACCCAAGGCGGGAATTGAACCCGGGTCCCTTACGCTGTGAGGCAGCAGTGCTAATCACTGTGCCACCAGCAAACTATTGTTCCATAGTTTGGAACCAAAGTCATTGAGTCATCAGAGGTGGAGTTCTGAACTTTGCAAAATGATTCTTCCATTCCACAATATTTGCTGCTATGGTAGTGTGAGCTGTGAGGAGAACCTCAACGTGTCCAGGGCTTAAAAATGCTCGGCATCTTATTTTGCTGGAGGTAGTGTCATGAGATTGCATGTGCTAAATGATAGCTAATAAAGCAATTATGCAAGCTGGGAGTACTGCTGCCTACTCCATAGAACTGTAGAAAAGTTACAGCACAAAAAGAGGCCATTTGACCCATCTTGCCCATGCCAGCCCGAGAACACTCAGGTACCCTTTCTAATCCCACCTTCCTGCACCTGGCATATGGACCTGTAGTTTACAGCATTTTAGGTGCAGATCCAGGTACTTTTTAAAAGAGGTCTCACAACACCAGGTTAAAGTCCAACAAGTTTACTCCTTCATCAGGTGAGTGGAGCAGCGCTCCGAAAGCTCATGATTCCAAATAATGTTGGACTTTAACCTGTGTTGTGAGACTTCTTACTGTGCTCATCCAGGTCCAATGCCGGCATCTCCACCTCATGGCTTTTTAAAGGGGTTTAGGGTCTCTGCCTCCACCACCAACTCGGGCAGTGAATTCCAGACACCCACCACCCTTTGTGTAAAAAAGTTCACTCTCAAGTCCCCTCTACACCTACTGCCACTAATCTAGAATCTATGCCCCTGGTTTCTAGAATTCTCCACCAAAGGAAACAATTTTATCCTGCCCACTCTATCTCTTCCCCCCATAATTTTGTACATCTCTATCTAGTCACTCCCTCAGCCTTCTTTGTTCCAAGGAAAATAACCCCAACCTATCCAAATTCAACGCTTAGCGACACAATTCTAGCCCTGGCAATATTCAACCACGTGTCATAATCATAAAATACATCAAACCCAACTACAATTCTCAGACCTCTACAGATGAGATGGCAAATTCTGCATTCTTGACTCGAAACGACTGCCCGAACTATTTCAGTTAGGACTCTTAGATCCATCCGAGAGGAAAATGTTTATCTCAGCCCTTCAGTCTGGGTTGGTGCTGACTCCGTTGAAAATGCATCATAAACAGAAGGGAAAAACTGGGTCAGTCAGCATCTTGTAAAAAAAAAACACAGATCAGAGAAGTTCTGGCGAAAAACACCCCCCCCAGAACATCCCATCTCTTTCCCTTTCAGACAGTGACTGTCTCTGTTTTTATGGCATTGTTCTTCAAGTGCTTTAGCCCACCATTGTGCAGGTGAAGTGTGGGCTGTGGAATGGAAGAAATGTTTCAAAATGCTACCATGATCAGGAAAGGTGCACAGGGACCCGGGTCATTTCACAATGAAAGGATGGAGCTTTCTTCACTGGCTCTTGGTTCTGAAAGTCACAAATGTTTTAATTTATAGAGTCTTTAGTGAATGAGGATCACCCCATTGGGCACTGGACGGAAGCACAATCAGGCAGAAATGGATGTCAAGACGAAGAAGAGGCTTGATGGAGAATCATAGAATCCTTACAGTGCAGAAGGAGGCCATTTGGCCCATCGAGACTACAATTGCACCGAGGCCCTATTCCTGTAATCCCACATATTTACCCTGCTAATCCGCTGACACTAGGGTCAATTTAGCATGGCCAATCCAACTAACCCACACATCTTTGGACTGTGGGAGGAAACCGGAGCACCCGGAGGAAACCCACGCAGGCATGGGGAGAATGGGCAAAAGGATGGACAGATAAGCCTAAAGAGGGAATCAGAGTGTGTCCCATGATGACTGAAAACAAAGTTGGGAATTTACATGGAGGCCCCCCTGTCCTATTCCCCCCCCCTTCCTGGCTTGAGTCAATGTCTGTGCAGAGTCTGCACGTTCTCCCCGTGTCGGCGTGGGTTTCCTCCAGGTGCTCTGGTTTCCTCCCACAGTCCAAAAGACATGCGGGTTAGGTGCATTGGCCATGCTAAATTCTCCCTCAGTGTACCGGAAAAGGCACCGGAGTGCGGTGACTAGGGGATTTTCACAGTGACTTCATTGCAGTGTTAATGTAAGCCAACTTGTGACACTAATAAATAAACTAAACGAAATAAGTCCAGCCTCAGAGAGCTGCTGCCATCTCCCTAGTCCCAGGGGCGCCGCCAGCAACAGTGGCCACCCTGAAGACTGCAGGCAGTGCCCGCCAACAATGAAACTGGATGAGAAGATAAGTAGCGGGTCTTCCAGAGGGGACTGTCTGATGGGTCTTGATGGTGGGGGGATGGGACGGGGGGGAGATGGAGACACAGGTTTGGGAATTAGTGGTCAGCCCTCAACTCGGCAGGGGTACACAGATGGGGTGGGGGGGGGGGCGCACGTTCATCAGTCTCCAAACATCCTGCCGCAGGTGAAATATCGGTGGCATCAGGAAAAGACCCTTATTTGGCCATCTATGGCCCACCCGTTGCAGAGGCGAGTAGGTGATAGCAGCACCACCGTGGCACTCAAGTTTTACAGCACCCACCCTCCCCCTGCCAGCTCCCTCCTGGGGTCATGTACAATTCTACTCCTTGTCTGTGGATAATGGGTAAAGGAGAGTGCTAGATTTGGAGGAATGGTGAGTTCAAGGCAGGTTGTGGGTTGGACAAGGTTACAGAGTCGTTGGGTGGAAGAGCCAAGACCAATCATAGAATCCCTACAGTGCAGAATGAGGCCGTTTGGCCCATCAAGTTTGCACCGACAACAATCCAACCCCAGGCCCTATTCCTACAACCCCACATATTTACCCCAGTAATCCCTCTAATCTACACATCCCAGGACACTAAGGGGGAACGTAGTTTGGTCAATCCACCTAACCTGTACGTCTTTCGGACTGTGGCAAGAAACGGAGCACCCGGAGGAAACCCACGCAGACAAGGGTAGAAGGTGCAGACTCTGCACAGACAGTGACCCAAGCTGGGAATTGAACCCGGGTCCCTGGCACTGTGAGGCAGTAGTGCTAACCACCGTGCCACCGAATGAAGAACACAGCCAGACAGCATGTCAACCTCCCATTTCCTTCCATCGGATTAGATCATAGAATCTCTACAGTATGGAAGGAAGCCATTTGGCCCATCAAGTCTGTACCGACCACAATCCCACCCTGGCCCTATTCCCGTAACCTCACCCATTTACCCTGCTCATCCCCCTGACACTAGGATCGATTTAGCATGGCCAATCAACCTAACCCACACACCTTTGGACTATAATGTCCGTAGATTAAAATGTTCAGTTCTGTGGCTGGTGGTCTTTACTTAAAGGAGCGACCAATGGAGACAGACATTGGAGGGCAGAACGTGCAAACTCCACACGGACAGTGACCCGAGGCTGGAGTTGAACCTGGGTCCCTGGCGCTGTGAGGCAGCAGTGTTAACCACTGTGCCACCGTGCCTGCAATCTGTTGCTAATTCCTTGCGCTCTTAAATTTAGCAGAGCACAGTACATTCCTTGGAGTAAGCAAAGAGAAGGAAGCATAAAACGCAGGTGTCAAGTTGGGTATTTGCCAGAAGAAATTCTTTTTGTTAATTGACAGCTTTGTGACCTATCATACACAGGGGCACATGTTTGCATGTAAGTTATTTTTGGTTCTGGCTCATTGCCAGTGTTTAAAATAAGATTTGTACAAAGGAAAATAAAACAAATGAGTCCCTGATGGCACATTAAATGGTGTGAAGTATGGCTTGGAGGCTTGTTCTTTGGAGGCATGTGTTGAAGATTACGTTCAGCATTAATGTGTGAATGGTGTAGAGCAGTTTTGAGTATTCCGGCCGTATGGTTTATGCTTTTACGAGGATTGTACGATTCATAAATCATCTCTACAAACGGGTGGGCAGTTGCAGTATCACAACAGGTCATCAATACTCAGAGTGGGTTTGCTAAGCATTTATGAAAGCTGTCAAGACAACGGGACAAGATTTGTGACAGGAGGCACGAGGTGATGGCCACTATCTCACTCACACGGGAAGTGGATCAATAACAGCAGCACCAGTGAGGGCAGTCTTTCGAAGCAGCTCTGCTTAGAATTGTTTCAGGGCTTGAAAGAAAATTGCACCTATTCAGGTTTGATAAACACCCTGGGTGAGATCGTAAAATCCCGCCCAAGGCCAATGGAGATTTCCGTTCTGTGAGCCTCACTAGCCCTGATTCCGGGCAGGCGAGGTGATAAAATTCCGTCCCCGATCACGGTCAAAACGGGCTGCATGGTGGCACAATGGTTAGCACTGCTGCCTCACAGTGCCAGGGACCCGGGTTCAATTCCCGCCTTGGATGACTGCCTGTGTGGAGTTTGCACGTTCTCCCCACGTCTGCCTGGGTTTCCTCCGGGTGCTCCGGTTTCCTCCCACAGTCCGAAAGACGTGCGGATTAGGTGGATTGGGGCCGTGCTAAATTGTCCCTTGGTGTCCAAACATGCGTAGGTTAGGTGGGTAAATACGTGGGGTTACGGGGATGACAAAGGAGGGTGCCTGGGTAAAATGCTCTGTTGGTGCAGACTCGATAATAAATTGTCCCTTAGTGTCCCAAGATGTGTAGGTTAGATGGATTAGCCATGGTAAATGTGCGGGATTACAGAGATGGGGCAGGGGGAAGAGGGCCTGGGTAAGATACTCTGTTAGAGAGTTGGTGCAGACTCGATGGGCCGAATGTCCTCCGTCTGCACTGGAGGAATTCTATAATTCTATGAAAACATGCTGGTTTATATAATCTGTACTCAAAGCTAATGTGGCCAAGGAAAAGTTGCAAACTTGCCAGTTGGCTGTCTTTCGGTTTTAAGCAAAGGTGATTGCAGATTTCATATTTGGATTAATTTACATTCAAATTCAATCACCTTTCAGTTGCTATTGTGTGAAATCCACCCCCCTCTATATATAGTGGGGCATTTTTAGCAGCTAAAAGGACAGCACATGTATCGTATCTACGTCTGTACATTGCTGAGCTGCATAAGCACTTACAGGGTTCAAACATGGGCCAAAGAGCTGCAGTCAAGAAGTGAGGTGAGAGTGACTGCCCTTGACATCAAGGCAGCATTTGACCAAGTGTGGCACCAAGAAGCCCGAGCAAAACTGGAGTCAACGGGAATCAGGGGGAAACAGGCCACTGGTTGGAGTCATTTTTAGCACAAAGGAAGATGGCAGGGGTAGCTGGGAGATCAATCATCTCAGTCCTGGGACATCGCTGCGTGGGTTCCTCAGGGTAGTGTCCTAGGCCCAACTATCATCAGCTGCTTTATCAATGACCATCATAAGGTTGAAGTGGGGATGTTCACTGGTGATTGCACAATGTTCAGCACCGTTCGTGATTCCTCAGATATTGAAGCAGTCCAAATGCAGCAAGATCTGGATAATATTCAGGTTTGGGCTGATAAGTGGCAAGCAACATTTGTGCCACACCAGTGCTGGGCAATTACCATTTCCAACAAGAGAGAACCTAATTATCTCCCCATGACATCCAATGGCATTACCATTGCTGAATCCTTCACTACCAACATCCTCGGGGTTACCACTGATCAGAAACTGAACTCGACTAGCCACCTAAATACAGTGGCTACACGAGCAGGTCAGAGGCTGGGAAGTATGTGACAAATAACACTCCCCAAAGGCTGTCTACCATTTACATGGCACAGGTCAGGAATGTGATGGAATACTCCCACTTGCCTGGATGAGTGCAGCTCCAACAACACTCAAGAAGCTTGGCGTCATCCCAGGACAAAGCAGCCCACTTGATTGGCACCCAATCCACCACCTTTAATGATTACTCCCTCCACCACCAACGTACAGTAGCAGCAGTGTGTACCATCTACAGGGTGCAGTGCAGCAACTCACTCAACAAAAGGCTGCTTCGACAACACCACCCAAACCCACAATCTCTACCACCTCGAAGGACAAGGGCAGCAGATGCATGGGAACATCAAATCTGCAACAGCCCCTCTAAGCCACGCACCAACTAGGAGCAGGAGTAGGCCATCTGGCCCCTCCAGCCTGCTCCGCCATTCAATAAGGTCATGGCTGATCCTTTTGTGGACTCAGCTCCACTTACCCGCCCGCTCCCCATAACCCTTAATTCCTTTACTGTTCAAAAATCTATCTATCTTTGCCTTAAAAACATTCAATGAGGTAGCCTCAACTGTTTCACTGGGCAGGGAATTCCACAGATTCACAACCCTTTGGGTGAAGAAGTTCCTCTTCAACTCAGTCCTAAATCTGCTCCCCCTTACTTTGAGGCCATGCCCCCTAGTGCTCATTGCACCTGCCAGTGGAAACAACTTTCCTGCTTCTATCTTATTTATTCCCTTCGTAATTTTATGTGTTTCTATAAGATCTCCCTTCATTCTTCTAAATTTCAATGAGTATACTGCCAGTCTACTCAGTCTCTCTTCATAAGCCAACTCTCTCAACTCTGGAATCAGTCTAGTGAATTTCCTCTGCACCCCCTCCTGTGCCAGTATATCCATTCTCAAGTAAGGAGACCAAAACTGTTCACTGTACTCCAGATGTGGCCTCACCAGCACCTTATACAGCTGCAACAAAATCTCGCTGTTTTTAAACTCCATCCCTTTAGCAATGAAGGACAAAATTCCATTTGCCTTCTTAATTACCTGGAAATATATTGCCGTTCCTTTGCAGTCGGTGGGTCAAAGTCCTACAGCTCCCTCCCTAACAGCACGGTGGGTGTATCTACATCATATGGACTGCAGCAGTTCAAGAAGGCAGCTCACCACCATGATGCCCATGTTCCCTTAAAGAGGAGTTAAAAAAAGAGACCAGTGCCGATACTGAGTATTAGGATTGTTATTCTTTATCCACCAATGCAGAGGGAGAAGAGGCAAGAGTTGGCTGGGAGAGAAGGGAATGCAACTGTACGGCAAAGAGAACAAAAATCAATGCAAGCTCAACACAATAAAGAACCTGGATTTCTTAGTAGTTCTCTTTGTTAGATAACAAGCGATATTTAGCATGAACCTCAAGCTGAGGAATAATAGGAAGAAAATTGTGGGGGGAAAGTAAGTGGGCGGCACGGTGGCACAGTGGTTAGCACTGCTGCCTCACAGCGCCAGGGACCCGGGTTCGATTCCCAGCTTGGGTCACTGTCTGTGTGGAGTTTGCACATTCTCCCCGCATCTGCGTAGGTTTCCTCCGGGTGCTCCAGTTTCCTCCCACAGTCCAAAAGATGTGCGGGTTAGGTGGATTGGCCATGCTAAATTGTCCCTTAGTGTCAGGGATCTTGCTCGGGTAAATGCATGGGGTTATGAAGATAGGGCCTGGGTGGGCTTGTGGTCAGTGCAGACTCGATGGGCCAAATGGCCTCCTTTTGTACGATTCTATGATAATAGCACAGAGGTAGATTTTCAACTTGCTGCCCAGGCTTCAGACTGGGAATTTTGGATCAACTCCTTGTTTATGGAAACTGTCAAAAATCCACTGATTTCACTCTGACTCCCAGACTGAAAGTTGAAAATCCAAGCCCTTACCCCTAGAGTGTTTACAACAGAATATAATTACAAGGCGGGTTCCTCAAAACACTTTCAGACAGAGCAGAAGAGTGCAGTTAATAACCCATCAATGATAACTCTGAAAGTTAGACAATTCTGGGCAACAGTTTGGATTTTGCAGAGCTTTCTTAACACAGTAAAACATCTTTAGACGCCTCACAGCAGCGTTGCTGTAATGACTTTAATCAGGCAATTGAGGTGGGCCCGTTAGAATATTAACTCCCTGATTAAGGGCCAAATTGATGGGCCAATCAGGGAGCCTCTTGCTTTGTACTTAACCAGGCGTGCCAGTTCCTCTGGGACTCTTGGCGAAGACTGCTCACTGAAAGCACTCTGTATGCTGTTGACTCGTAAATAAAGGGATTTTGGTGAAGGGACTTCTGCCTCCAAGGACTTATTAAAGTTGCCAAACAAAGTTTTCCAACAAGCCACAAGAATAAGTGACCAAAACCTGGTCAAAGAAGGAAGTTTTAAGGAGGGTCTTAGTGGAGGAAAGAGATGTAGAGAGGCGGAGACATTTAGGAAGGGAATTCCATTACTTTGGGGCACAGGCAGCCTGAGACTTTGGGACAACAATTGCCGGGTTGGGTGGGGGGGTGTGGTTAAAATTTTTAAAAAGTGCAAGAGGTCAGAATTGGAGGAGTACAGACCTCGCTGGGAGTTGCAGGGTTGGAGAAGGTTACAAAGATCGGCTGTGAGAGATTGGAGGGCAAGGATGTGAATTTTTTAAGTACAAAAGCACAGAGGAGGTGATGGCCTAATGGTATTATCGCTGGTATTAATCCAGAAACTCAGCTAATGTTCTGGGGACCCGGGTTCAAATCCCACCACGGCAGAATTTAATGCAAAATATCAAGAATAAAGAATCTATTAATGACCATGAAACCATTGTCGATTGTTGGAAAAACCCATCTGGTTCACTAATGTCGTTTAGGGAAGGAAATCTGTCGTCCTTACCTGGTCTGGCCTACATGTGACTCCAGAGCCACAGCAATGTGGTTGACTCTCAACTGCCTTCTGAAATGGTCTCGCAAGCGACTCAGTTCAAGGGCAGCTAGGGACGGGCAATAAATGCTGGCCCAGCCAGCGACGCCCATGTCCCACAAATGAAAATACAAAAACTAAAGAACAAGCCTGCAGTTCCAATGTGAATAAACCCTTTGCACTCGGCAACCTTAAAGAGAGGCAAGCACGTTCATTTTAATGACTGCAAAACTCCAAGACTGGAAAAGGGGAAGAGCAACTATTCCCTCATTCCGTTCACTGCATCCCAGGTCTATTTTCAAAAGCTGCTGGCATAAAGCCCAGTGTTTGTCCTAGAACCATATAATAGAGTGAAATTAAAAAGGCAGGAAGCATTTTTATTTGTAACATATAAACATATTTTCCTTCGAGAAGAGGAGGCTGAGGGGTGACCTAATTGAAGTGTACAAAATGACAAGGGACCTAGATAAGATTAAACAGGAAAGACCTCCTTCCCCTAGCGGAGGGGTCACTTACCAGGGGGCATAGATTTAAGATGAATGGTAGAAGGATTAGGGGGGGGCATGAGGGAAAACCTTTTCACCAGAGGGGGGGTGGGCATCTGGAATTCACAACCTGAATTGGTGAAGCAGAAATGCTAAACTCATTTAAATGGTACCTCGATTTATAGGGTCACATCCTGGTGAATCCCCTGTGCACCCTTTCCAGTGCAATCACATACTTCCTATGGTGAGGCAACCAGAACTGCACACAGTGCTCCAGCTGTAGCCTAACCAAGGTTCCCATTAGCTCCAACATGACCTCCTTGCTCTCTTATTTATGCCACAACTGATGAAGTCCAACAGGGTTTATTTGGAATCACGAGCTTTCATCAGGTGATGAAGGAGCAGTGCTCCGAGAGCTTGTGATTCCAAATAAACCCATTGGACTTTAACCTGGTGTTGTGAGACTTCTTATTGTGCCCATCCCAGTCCAACGCGGCATCTCCACCTCACGATAACTGATTGAGGCGAGTGTCCAGTATGCCTTCTTAACTGCCCTATTAACCTGTCCTACCACCTTCAGGGGATCTATGGACAAGAACTCTCAGATCCCTACATTCCTCTGAGCTTCCTAGTGTCCTGGAGACTGGAATAAACTGCCTGGGAGCATAGTAGAGGTAGGCAACCTCACAATCTTTAAAAAGTAGGTGGATGAGCACTTGAAATCTCATGACATTCAAGGTTATATCTGCACCTGAAGCGCTGTAACCTGCGAGGCTATGGATTGGGTGCTGGGAAGTAGGGTTAAAATGAGCAGCTAATTTCTTCTCTCTTCGGCTGGTGCAGAAATGATGGATGCGCCGTAATGTTTCTATGGTTCCATACAAGGGAAGGCAAAACAATTAGACACCTTAATTTGAATAGAAGGCAATCGCCGCCGTGCCAAATTAAATCTCAATCTCTGTCCTGACAGACTGTCAGCACACCCAACAATTCACTTTTGACCGCTGTTTAGCAAGTTTTTAGTGCTAAAGGACACTCTATAGATGGAAACACTTTGTAAACTCAACACTTGGGGCAAGCATTTTATTTTATTGATGTCAATAAATGTAACAAGTGAAACTTTGTTTTGCTATGGGACGTACAAGTCTAGATTCAATGGGGAAACCTTCAAATCCCCCCATCTCTGTGATCTCCTCCAGTGCCGCCACCCTCTGAAATATCTGTGCTCCTCCAATTCTGTCCTCTTTAGCACCCCCCGCTGATATAAAATACTTCGCCATTAATGGCTGTATCTTTTGCTTCACGGCGCTAAACTCTACAGTTCCTTCCCTAAACTTCACTGCCTCTTTTAAGATATTCCTTAAAGCCTGACTCTTGATCAAGCTTTTAGCCACCTGTCCAAATATTTCAATATTTTGATGCTCCAGCATAGCAGCTTGGGACGTTTAGTGATGTTAGAGGCGCTACATGAATACAGTTGTTGTTGATATAATTTCATTGAACAATATGGGTAAGGCTGACAGAATAAACAGAACCTTGTTCAACAGATTGCTATCTCAATGTTGCGTACTATGTCTTCCATTTCCCTTGTCATCTCTCGACGTTTTCTACAGAGCATTACTCCAGGGACTATTCTTCAATGGGAGCCTAGATGGTGACATTGATTTGTCTGTTTGACTCCAGGATGGATATCACAGTCAAACTAGATCCGGTCCTCCACCATATTCAATTTTACAAAGTGCAGGAGTGAGGTGGAGAATCTGGTGAACTGGTGTGGGGACAATAATCTCTCCCTCAATGTCAACAAAATAAAGGTGATAGTCATCGACTTCAGGAAGCATAGTGGAGAGCATGATGCCCCTGTCCACATCAACGGCGTCAAATTGGAATTGGTTGAAAGCTTCACGTTTTTAGGTGTCCAGATCACCAACAACCTGTCCTGGTCCCTCCATGCCAACACCATAGTTAAGAAAGCCCACCAACGCCTCTACTTTCTCAGAAGACTAAGGAAATTTGGCATGTCAGCAACAACTCTCACCAACTTTTATAGATGCACCAGAGAAAGCATTTTTTCTGGTTGAATCACAGCTTGGTATGGCTCCTGCTCTGCCCAAGAGCACAATGAACTACAAAGGGTCGTGAATGTAGCCCAGTCCATCACACAAACCAGCCTCCCATCTGTTTACACTTCCCGCTGCCTCGGAAAAGCAGCCGGCATAATTAAGAACCCCACGCACTCCGGACATTCTCTCTTCCACCTTCTTCTATCGGGAAAAAGATACAAAAGTGGAGGTCACATACCAACCGACTCGAGAACTGTTTCTTCCCTGCTGCCATCAGACTTTTGAATGGACTACCTCGCATTAAGTTGATCTTTCCCTACACCCTAGCTATGACTGTGACACTACATTCTGCACTCTCTCCTTTCCTATGTACAGTATGCTTTGTCTGTATAGCGTGCAAAAAACAATACTTTTCATTGTACACTAATACATGTGACAATAATAAATCAAATCAAATCAACTAGATCCTTTCCTCCACCATATTCAAGTCTATGCCTTCACAGCTCCACATTACAATACAGAATTATCAACAAAAATAAAAAAGTTGCAGATGTACAGGTGGGCAATGAGTTATTTCAGGCAGATGATCTTGGGGCATGAAGTCTTTGTCTTAACAAGAGAGTATTAACTGGAAATGTTAACCAATTCTCCCTCCACGGATGCTGCCTGACCTGCCCTCTGGAGTAGCCTTTTTTCTGAATCTACTTCAGATATCCACCATCGGCAGTGTTCTGCTCTCAAACTGATACTTGTGAAGCACATCAGATGGGAAAAATAGCTAAAAAAAACAAGTTGTTCAGTACTGATTTTGGGTTGTCTGTTCTCCAAGCCGAAATGGCAGGTGAACTACAAATATCAACGGATGACACTATAATCTCCGAAAGTGCAATAGTTCAGGATGTAATAACTAGCGGTATAAGGGTTGCAGGAGCTGAATGAGCCTGTTTTCGAAGCGGGAAGCAGAAGAAGAGATGAAAGCAATGTTTACATCTATTGACCTTTTGTCTCACACGAATATCTTTATAGACCAAAGTCTCTCTCAAGAATGAGAAGCCTTGATATTAAAAACTTGCACTCTTGTGTACAACTCTGGGGGTGAAGAATCTCACTTTAATGACATTTTGAGTTTGATCTTTACCAAGAAGATTGATTTCATTCTAAAAGTAGGCTGGAGTCAATAAAACACTGTGGAATAGGGACTGAGTCAGTCAGCTGATCAGGAGGGAGCAACGCATTGGAGGACATTCCCATGGAGACCAACATGTCAACTGTTCCAGCAATTCAGATATCAATGTCATGGAACTATCAGCATTACAGTTGCTATTTATGACTTCTCTTTGCAGGTCGGAAGACCAGAACCACAGGCCCAGCTTCTAACCGAATTTATCATCTGTCGGTATTCTCTTAACATATTAAGACATATAGGATTCTCGGGGGGCTTGACAGGGTGGATGCTGGGAGGTTTTTCCCCCTCATGCTGACACAGTGGTTAGCACTGCTGCCTCTCAGCGCCAGGACCCGGGTTCGATTCCCAGCTTGGGTCACTGTCTGTATGGAGTTTGCACGTTCTCCCCATATCTGCGTGGGTTTCCTCCGGGTGCTCCGGTTTCCTCCCACAATCTGAAAAATGTGCTGGTTAGGTGCATTGGCCATGTTAAATTCTCCCTCAGCATACCCGAACAGGTGCTGGAGTGTGGCGATTAGGGGATTTTCACAGTAACTTTATTGCAGTGTTAATGTAGGCATACACTGATAAATAAAAGAAAACTTTACCGAAACTATGGAATTCTTTACCACAGAGGACTGTAGAGGCTGGGTCGTTAAGTATGAGATAGACAGATTTTTAATCAGTAAGGGAATCAAGTGTTATGGGGAAAAGGCGGGAAAGTGGACTTGAGGATTATCACATCACATCAGTCATGTTGCCATTAAATGGCGGAGAAGACTCGATGGGCTGAATGGCCGACTTCTGCTCCTACATCTTCGGGATTTATGGTTAAACCTCAGCATTTGTTCGTGAGGTAAATGTTCAAACTTACATTCTTTGGCAAAAGGAGCCACTCTGAGATTTTGCACTGGTAAATTGCCATTGTCTCAGTTAGGTTAGGTTCTGAAGGAGAGTCACATGGACTGGAAACGTTGAGGGTTTGATTCTCTGGCCCTGTAAGCCCCCTGGTGCTAGTCTCGCTGGGCCAGTGAATTCGGTGAGAGGCCTGAAACTGGATTTGCACCGGGCTTTAAACGGTTTCTGATTCTCCCGGCCTGTTCCAATTGGCGTGATCAGGACTTCGCCGGATCTGAACATTTTTGCATTCATTTTAATCTCATTATTGAGATTAGGGTCAAATGCAGCGGCCTCCCATTATGCACCCGCTCCTCCAGTTGGAAGTAACCCAGGCGCCAATCACTACAGGTCCCTAAAAGTGAGGACAGGCGCCATGGACTCCGAGGGGGAGCAAGGAGGTGAGTACTGCTCAGCACTCACTCCCAGGGTGTCCATGGGCAAAGCATCTTCTGCCAGGGTGCAGAGAGGGAGTCGAGATTCTTCAAGGGAGCTGGTGGTGGGGGAATTTGGGCACAGCTTAAGGGGCAAGGCCACGGGGATCTCCCCCGGGATGAGGGGGGGGTCACATGGCTAGTCTTCTCTCTGTTGCTTTTAAAAGCTTTGAAGTGCTTTGCTCACATTCCATTTCACGTCCCATTAACCTTTACAACCTCCTTGAGTGGCAACTGCTGGTTCCTACAAAGGAGGGATTACGATTGCTTATTTATACAACACTTCACGATCCATTAACTCTGAAGTGCTTCCTCAAAAATGCAGCAGTTCAGTGTGAGTTCATTTTTTTTAAAGGGGTATTTTTCTACTCTGAAGTGCTTCCCAGAAAGGGCAGGTGTACAGTTCTTTTTTTTTTTGAAGAGTCTTTTTTTTACCTCTGCATACAGCATGCCTTCACTGGAGGCTGGTTTTGACCAATACAAGAAACTGGCACAACTCAAGACATTAAATTGCAACGGTTCCTCAATGAGGACCGTCTTGCAGCCACTGTCAAATTCTCTGGAAAGACGTGATGATGACCATGCCAAGGGGCTCAGAGGACATTGTAGGTGGTCAGGGGCATGGCTGGATAGTGCCCTGGCATCCGAGCAGTAAACCTGTTGGACTTTAACCTGGTGTTGTGAGAATCATAGCACTGCTAGAGATTGACAAATACTCTCAATCCTGCATCAAACTGCTTCACGTGGAGTTTGACAGATTCTAGAACGCAGCAAAGAAATGTGCCCAGTCCGGCTGCCAGTCAATACTGGCCCTGCTGCTAGAATTCCTACGTGGCAATAGTAGAATTCCAGTACTGGTCTCTCTACTCTCCACCTCATGACCCTGTCCAAGCAGACTGGGCACGTTAAAACAAAAAAGAATTACTCAAGAATCATGTTTTTTTAAAAGGTTTATTTATTAGTATCACAAAGTAGGCTTACATTAACACTGCAATGAAGTTACTGTGAAAATCCCCTAGTTGCCACACTCCGGCGCCTGTTCGGGTACACTGAGGGAGAATTTAGCATGGCCAATCCACCTAATCTGCACATCTTTGGACACCAAGAGGCAATTTAGCATGGCCAATCCACCTAACTTACACATCTTTGGACTGTGGGAGGAAACCAGAGCACCCGGAGGAAACCCACGCAGACACGGGGAGAACGTGCAAACTCTACACAGACAGTGACCCAAGCCGGGAATCGAATCCGGGTCCCTGGAGCTGTGAGGCAGCAGTGTTAACCACTGTGCTACCGTGGTGTCAGATGTACGAATGACATACTGCGCCCAGCAGAGCTGGCTTTGAATGATTAGCACCTTGATGCTGGGATCGGGAAAGGATGTTGCTGTTGGGACTTTATTTCTTGCCAGTGGATTTGCAGGATCTTGGCATTGCTGGTGGTACTTCCCCATCCAGTGCAAGAACCCACAGCACAGACAAGTATCCTGGAAAGCAGCTCATGTTTTTAATCTGACAGCTAGATTCATGTGGGAAATCTGCCGTGGACATGGAGAGCCCCTTAATCTCGTTAAGAGATACACTTATTTCAACATCTCTTTGTTTGGGGATATCTTCAAAAGAATTTGCAACGAGATGTCTGGCAGCATTTCCTAAAGACGGCAGTCAGTGGGCAGGCGTCAGGATTACAACGCTTGTCTGACAACTCTGAAATAACCACATTGTGCAGAGAAAGCTCACTGCAGTCCTGGGTATCTGAACATGACAACACTAGCAACCACTAAGTGGCTGTCTGTTTGTGGTAGACATGTCCTGCACTGTCAAAACTCCAAACTCCAGAAACGACACCACATTTTTCACATTAAAAGAAAAAAGATATAAAAGGGATATGGGGCGGCGCTGTGGCACAGTGGTTAACACTGCTGCCTCACAGCGCCAGGGTCCTGGGTTCGATTCCAGCCTTGGGTGACTCTCTGTGCAGAGTCTGCACGTTTTCCCCGTGTCTGCACTGGTTTCCTGCGGGTGCTCCGGTTTCCTCCCACAGTCTGAAGAAGTGCAGGTTAGGTGGATTAGCCATGCTAAATTGTCCCTTACTGTCCCAACTTGTGTAGGTTAAGTGGATTGGCCATGCTAAATTGCCCCTTCCTGTCCCATGTTGTGTAAATTAGGTAGATTGGCCATGCTAAATTGCCCTTTACTGTCCCAAGTTGTGTAGGTTCAGTGGATTGGCAGGGCCAATATGTGGGTTTACAGGGAGTGGGTGTGGGTGGGATTCTGAGAGTCAGTGCAGACCCAATGGCCCAAATGGCCTCCATCTACACGGTAAGTATTCTATGATTCTATGAAAAGCACTGCAGCGAGTACAAAAAAAAGGATTCGCAAGGATGATACAAAATCGGAAGGGCTATAACTACTGTGTCATGAAACTAGAATGGCGTTTTCTTTCCCAGAAAAGACTGACAGCTGATGTGACAGAAGTTTTCCAAATTATGAAGGGATTGGTCAGGCAGATATTGGGATGCTTCCACTTGTGTGTTTGAGGCCCTTTTGGGGCCCCTGATTTGGGGCCCTTGACCCCCCTGTTATTTCTCATCTTGTCCCTTGGTGTCGTTATCCAGCGTTCATTTTCATATGTAGGCTGATGGCCCTCCCAGTCCCACCGCACCAGCTCTTCCTTCAACTCCTCTGCTCGGGCGAAATGATTGGCCTGCTTAGCCGAAATCCAGCTCTGGCTGAAAACAAATTGCCTCTAATTCAATCTGGGGAAAGACTCGCGCCATGAAAAAGACTGAAGCCATGAAGAAAATCCCAACCAGCAATGATGCGAGGTGTTACGACCCAATAAAGATTGTCTTTGCTGATTCTGTTACCCACTCTAAAATAGATGGGAGATGGCTTGAAGCAGGAAAGCACAGCACACAGTCTCGGCTTAATGTCTATTAACATTTAGAAATATAGGACAGAATCTGTAAAGCAACTAATTACACCCACAGGAAAGCAACGATTTTATATTTGTAAGCTAAATCATCATGTGACATCCAGTATTTCTTCAATAATAAATGTGATTCAATTAGCTATCAATGCGTGCTGGTGATATATTTTTTAAAAAATAACTGCCTCATACACCCAACTAAATCAGCCCAACTCAAGAGCATGTGGAACATTATGCACAATGGTCTCCATTCCAAATCCCATTCCCTTCCAGCCAACTCCGGCTCTCTCCCTGGCAACAGACTGAGATTAAATTGTTTACTTGCAACTTGATCTTACATTTGACACAAAGATGAGTTTCTGACCACATAGAAACTAGAAGCAAGAGTAGGCCATTCAGCCCTTCGGACCTGCTCCACCATTGATTTTGATCATGGCTGGTCATCAAATTCAATATCCTAATCCCCCCCCCCCTACCCAATATCCATTGGTCTCTTTAGCCCCAACACGATATCAAATTCCTTCTTGAAATCACACATTGTTTTGGCCTCAACTACATTCTGTGGGAGTGAATTCCACACATTCACCACCCTCTGGGTGAAGAAATTTCTCCTCATCTCAGATCTAAAAGGTTTAGCTCTTAACCTCAAAGAATCCCTAGTTCTAGCCTCCCCTGCCATCTGGAACATTGGGCCCAATTTTACCATTGCATCGCGCCCGTTTTCGGGCACGAAAATGTGGTAAAGTCGGGTGTGAGGCCATTAACGCGATCCGCGCCCACTTCCCTGCAGATGGCCACTTTACCGAGGCCCGGGAATGGCTGCGATCTGATTCGCGCCCAAAACGGGCGCAACGGTGATTTAAATGCATTTGCATGCATTTAAATTGAATTAATGAACTGCCCGCCCAACTTTGTCAGCATTTCCCCCTTTACCACCGCGTTTGCCAATCCGGAATCACGCCGAAATGGACCTGCTGAATAAAGGTCTGTCTCAGGTGCTCCAGCTACTGAAGAGGTAAGTTCAGAGCTTCCGAGGGAGAGAGGCGGGCCAGATCATTCTCTGGTGAGGTGGGGTGAGGGAGCCCCGATCATTTTCTGGTGTTTGGGGGGGGTGGGAGGTGGGGGGGGGGGGGCAGATCGTTTTCTGGTTGGGTGGGGTGAGGGAGCCCCGATCATTTTCTGGTGTTTGGGGGGGGTGGGAGGTGGGGGGGGGGGGGGGGGGGGGGGGGGGGCAGATCGTTTTCTGGTTGGGTGGGGGGAGGAGGACAGATCGTTGTCTGGTTGGGTGGGGGGAGGGAGGCAGGCCAGATCATTCTCCAGTGAGAGGGTGGGGAGGAAGGAGAAGGCGGGTCAGATGTACCTCTGGAAGGGGGGGAGGGGAGGCCAAATCATTCTCTGGTTTGGGGGGGGGGGGGGGGGGTTGGAGGAGAAGAGAGAGAGAGAGAGGCCAGATGGATCTCTCTGGTGAGGGGGGGCCCAGGGGGTCCGCTGCCACTCTGCGGGCGATTGGGGGGGGGGGGGGAAAGGGGGCAGGGGGTCGCAATCGGTCTGGGTAGCGGGGGGGGGGGGGGGGGGGGGGGTGGGTGGATAAGGGGGACAGTAATGTTGTGGGGGTGGGGTGATGTCTGTTGGGGGCCATCGCTCCCGCTTTTCGCTCCCGGGCCGCTATCTCCGCTTTCTGCGGCCCGGGAGCAATCTGACACGGGCGCGCTTTTTCAAATTTTATTCTAACTGCGCATGCGCAGTTCAGAACTCCGATCGTTTCGGGTGCAATAAGCCCCACCCACAGCGCGATTCAGACCCGTGATTTTTTTTTTCAGACCTGAGTGTTAATGGGGGCGCCTGAAAGCAGATTTCCAAGTCAGATCTGAATTGTACCCAGATTCAGCACTTAGAATGAAAATGGTAAAATCGGGCCCATTCTTCCTGAATCTACCCTGTCTAACCCTATTAGAATTTTATAAGTTTCTATGAGATCCTCTCTCACTCTACTAAACTCCAGTTAATATAATCCTAATGGACTGAGTCTCTCCTCATATGACAAACCTGCCAGACCAGGAATCAGCCTGGTAAATCTTTGCTGTACTCCCTCTATAGCAAGGACATCCTTCCTCAGATAAGGACACCTTTTGTGCCATCACTAAGACCAGCTATTTCCCTCCGGAACATCAATGACTTCCCCTGTCTGAACCCATCTGCTGCTGAAACCCTCATTCATGCCTTTGCTACCTCTAGAGTTGACTAACCCAACACACTCCCCGACTGGTTTGCCACAATGGTGGCAATGGGGTGGCACAGTGGTTAGCACTGCTGCCTCACAGCGCCAGGGACCCGGGTTCGATTCCCGGCTTGGGTCACTGTCTGTGCGGAGTTCGCACATTCCCCCACACGGTTGATTGGCCATGCTAAATTAATCCTGGTGTCAGGGGGATTAGCGGAGTAAATGCATGAATTACGGGGATAGGGCCTGGGTGGGATTGTGATCGGTACAGACTCGATGGGTCGAAAGGCTCCTTCTGTGCTTGAGGGTTTCTATGATGGGATTGTATGTAAACTTGGGGCCATCCAAAACTCTGCTGCCCACATCTTAATTCACACCAAACTCCATTCACGTATCAGCCCTGTGCTCGCAGGGCACCTCGATCAAGCAACATCCTGACTTTAAAATTTTCACCCTTGTTTCCAAATTCCCTATTGGTCTTGCCCCTCCCTACCCCTGTAATCATATCCGATCCTTCAATCCTCTGGGGTATCTGCGCTCATCTAACTCTGGCCTCTTGAGCATCTCCGATTCTAATCCCTCCACCAATGCTGGGTCCACATTCTGTTGCCCAAGTTCTAAGCTCTGAATTCCTCCCCTATTCCACTGGCCTCCTTTAAGACAGTATTCAAAACCAACCTCGCTGATCAAGCTTTTGGTCATCTGGCCTCATATCTTCTTACGTGGCCTTGTGTTTCATAATGCTTCCGTGCAGCATCTGGAGATGCCGTGGGTGGGATGCTCTGGCCTCCCCCATGCCTGTTTCTCGGCGGTGGGAGGTAGCCCACTGTTAGCTGGTGGAGGGATTTTCTGGTCCCGCCGCTGTTAATGAGATTTCCCACGGAATCCACCCCACGCCATCAGGAAATATGAGAGGCAGCACCTTATAGCACAATGGTTAGCACTGCTGCCTCACAGCTCCAGGGACTTGGGTTCGATCCCCAGCTTGGGTCACTGTCTGTGTGGAGTTTGCACATTCTCCCCGTGTCTGCGTGGGTTTCCTCCGGGTGCTCCAGTTTCCTTCCACAGTCCAAAGATGTGCGGGTTAGGTTGATTGGCCATGCTCAATTGACCCTAGTACCAGGGGGATTAGCAGGATAAATATATGGGGTTATTGGGATAGAGCTTGGGTGGGATTGTGGTTGGTGCAGATTCGATGGGCCGAATGGCCTCCTTCTGCACTGTAGGGATTCTATGATTCTACAAACTGCCCCTTCGGGGGATTTGAGGAATAACTTTTTTACCCAGAGGGTGGTGACGGTCTGGAATGCTCTGTCTGGGAAGGTGGTGGAGGTGGGATGCCTCACATCCTTTAAAAAGTACCTGGATGAGCACTTGGCGCGCCATAACATTCAAGGCTGCGGGCCAAATGCTGGCAAGTGGGATTAGGTGGGCAGGTCAGGGCATTGCATGCGTCGGTGCAGACTCGATAGGTCGAAGGGCCTCTTCTGCACTGTAGGATTCTGTGATTCTGTGTCCCGGGATGCATAGGTTAGAGGGATTGGCAGGGTAAATATGTGGGGTTACGGGGATGGGGCCCAGGTGGGATTGTTGTCAGTGCAGAGCCGATGGGCTGAATGGCCTCTTCGGCACTGTAGGGTTTCTGTGTGGCAGGGGTGGGCCATTGGTGAGACCGTACGACCCTTTATTTTGATACAATGGCCCCTGGTTCTAGATTCTCACATGAGGGGAAGTATTGGCCGGGATTTTCCAGCTCCGACAGGGTGGGACACACCACCGGAGATTCGGCAGCCCAGCCAAAGATCTATTGACCTGTGGCAGGACTGGGAGATCCCACTGGCGGGAAGGGTCAGAAAACCCTCCCGGTATAAAAAGATGCCCTGTCATGTCAGCCTGGATCGGAAATGTCTCAACTTGTTGAGACTCTGAATTGGACTTGATTTGATTGAATTGGAAAAGTATTTTAAAGATGTTGTTGTTGTGAAGGCAGTAGTCACCAGACATTTGCCCAGCAGGACAATCAGAGAATCAGAGCCAGGGCCAGGAACACTTGGCGGCCTTATCTCAATCATCTTCCTTTGTTTAATTATATATTATTACTGAAATGTACTGCTGCTAAATGCCGTAAAGAAAATGATTTTTTCTGATTTGTTACAGACTCCTGAATAGATGGGAGACGGCTTGAAGCAGGAAAGCACAGCACGCAGTCTCAGTTTAATGTCCATTAACATTTAGAAATATAGGGCAGAATTGGTAAGGCAACAAATTACACCCACAGGGAAGCAGCGATTTCATATTTGTAAGCTAAATCATCGTGCGGCAATATTACCTCAGTCAAAAATGTTATTCAATTAGCTGTCAGCGCGGGCTGGTAATATATTTAAAAAAAACAACTGCCTCATATACCCAACCAAAGAGCATGTGGAACATTGCGTTTAATAACGGTCTCATGACTCAACATACACAGAAGAAAAGTTTCAATGTTTGTGTCTTTTTTGAGTCATGCTTAAAATGTGACATTACTCATTAAGATAAAATATTCGCAGAAGAAGACTTGAACAGCAGAGAGTACCCGACAAATTGTAATTTTGTCTTGCCATGCTAGATGGTCCAGGAGAATGAATGCCTCAAACTAATCACACTTCGCAAACACTGAAAGTGAAGAAAGTAGAAACACAAGCAAAGCCCATTATAGCCAGTGCTGCACAGTGAAGGAACTGATTTACTTTATTCCCGATGGAATATCGCACAGATATTTTCACGTGGCTCGCCATCTTCAACTCCCCCCCACAAATTCACATTTTAAGGGCCAACAGACTCCGTTTTTTTCTTAGTCGTCTTATTTGTTCATGGGATGTGGGCGTCGCTGGCTGGACCAGCATTTGATGCCCACCCCTGAGGCCACTTAAGAGTCAACCACATTGCTGTGGCTCTGGAGTCACATGTAGGCCAGACCAGGTCAGGGTGGCAGATTTCCTTCCCTAAAGGACATTAGTGAACCAGATGAGTTTTTCCGACAATCGACAATGGTCATCATTAGACTTTTAATTCCAGATTTTGATTGAATTCAGATTTCACCATCTGCCGTGGTGGGATTCGATGCCAGGTCCCCACAGCATTACCCTGGGTCTCTGGATTACTAGTCCAGCAATAATACCACTACACCACTGCCTCCCCTCATGGCAATCTTACTTCTGAGTCATAACCTCCCCCGCTAAGGCAACGTCTTCATCCCAGGAATCAATTTAGTGACCCTCTGGCAGAAGGAATTCCTCCTTTTCTCCATCCCAATTTGGAAACGGTTTCAGATTGCGTCAGACGCGATGTTAAACGAACGGCTGCCTACTTGGGTGGACACGCAAGGTTCCCCCCTGCTCCACGGTATTATTTAAAGAGCAGGGAACGCTGCAGAAAACAGAGGACCTGGCCAGGTATTCGTTTGCTGTTTATGGGATCTTGCTCTGCAAAATTCAGCTACCATGTTTCCTACCTGCAAATTATTCTGGTATGTCCTGAGGCCCTCACAAGGTAGTGTAGAAATTCAAGAATTTCTTTCTTGCTGATCGAGGAGGGATTGAATCACAGAATCCTTACAGTGCAGAAGGAGGCCATTTGGCCCATCAAATCTGCACCGACCACAATCCCACCCAGCCCCTATCCCCATAACCCCATGCATTTACCCTCGCTAGTTCCCCTGACACTAAGTGGCAATTTAGCATGGCCAATCCATCTAACTTGCACATTTTTGGACTGTGTGAGGAAACCGGAGCACCCGGAGGAAACCCACGCAGACACGGGGAGAAGGTGCCAACTCCACATAGACAGTGACCCAAGCCAGGAATCGAAACGTGGTCCCTGGCGCTGTGAGGCAGCAGTGTTAACCGCTGTGCCACCGTGCCACCCTGGCTAAGGAGCAACAGATCACACATAATTGCCCACGTCTTGTACACCAATTGTGGCCTTGGTCAGTCCAATTTAATTCGCACCCAGAATTAACCCTAGTATGTGACCAATTTGCAGGAGTTATTTTTTATTCAAGTCCCACTCCAGGGCTTGAGCACAAATATCAAGGCTGACACTAAGGAGGTGCTGCACTGTCAGAAGTGCTATCTTTTGGACGATGTGTTAAAATGAGGCCCCATCTGCACGGATGAGTGTGATTCCTATCCCACGTCACTATTTCAAAGAGGAGCAAGAAAATTATCCCTGGGATCCCGGCCAATATTTCTCCCTCAATCAACCTCACAAGGGCAGATTATCTGGACATCATGGGCGGAATGGTGCCACAGTGGTTACCACTGCTGCCTCACAGCGCCCTTGTTCGATTCCCGGCATGGGTCACTGTCTGTGTGGAGTTTGCACGTTCTCCCCGTGTCTGCGTGGGTTTCCTCCGGGTGCTCCAGTTTTCTCCCACATTCTGAAAGATGTGCAGGTTAGGGTGCATTGCCTGAATAGGCGCCGGAGTGTGGGGAATTTCACAATAACTTAATTGCAATGTTAATGTAAGCCTTACTTGTGACTAATAAATAATAAAACTTTATCACATTGCTGTTTGTGGAAGATTTCTCTGCACATATCAGCTGCTGTGTTTCTGACATTACAACAGTGACTGGACTTAATTGTTTTTAGAGTGCTTTTGAGACATCCGTGGTAGTGAAGTGCTTTATAAATGCCAGGCTCTGTCTCTGTTCACGAACATGCATCATCTTCATCCTTCAACCAGAATTGTGCAGTTCCTCTCAAAATGGCCTGGACATTTGGGGTGGAGGCTACAGGATTTATTCTGTGCACCTGAATGGCGAGAACCGGGGCATCCCAGAGCTTGGGCCTCACGTCCCACTGCCACGGAGTCGCAGAAAGCCGGCAAAGCGGGATTGAAGAGGACTGCGGCAATGCTGTCGGGCAAGGGTGGGAGAGGGAAGCGGAACCGGGACAGGGGGTGCGACAGGTTCTGGGGCACACCGGCAGGGTGCGAAGTTCAGAGGTTGTGGCAATAGGGCTGGAGAGTGGAAGCGAGAATGGGGTTTGGTGGCACGGAGATGGCAAGTGATGGCGGCAGTGCCCATGTTTATTTTTGAACGGGTGGCTGGGAGCAGCCATCCTAATGCTCCTGGCTCCACAGTCAGGTTGAGCAAATTTGAAAGGCAGAATTTTGTTGCAGTTGACAGGGTCCCTATAAGAGACCCTTTAAGAGATCCTTTAAGGGTTTCACTTAAGTCTAGTTTTTGAGTGATGATGTGGAGATGCCGGCGTTGGACTGGGGTAAACACAGTAAGAAGTTTAACACCACCAGGTTAAAGTCCAACAGGTTTATTTGGTAGCAAAAGCCACACAAGGTTTCGGAGCTCCGGAGCTCCGAAAGCTTGTGTGGCTTTTGCTACCAAATAATCCTGTTGGACTTTAACCTGGTGTTGTTAAACTTCTTACTTTTGAGTGATGGCCATAATGACACCAGCTGCCTCGACAAATCCAATCTTACATCGGGTGGGTGGGTTGGCGGGGGGGGGGGGGGCTTTAATTAGGTTTTAGGCCCCATATTTGCATATTGACCGATTTACTATTGTCACATTAATTGGGATACGGCGAAAAGTATTGTTTCTTGCAGACAAAGCATACCATTCATCGAGTGCATAGGGGAGAAGGAAAGTAGGGAGTTCAGAATATAGTGTTCCAGTTACTGATAGGGTGAAGAGAATGAACAGCTTAAGGTGTGATTGCACCATTCAAAAGTCTGTTGGCAGCAGGGAAGAAGCTGTTCTTGAGTCGGTTGGTACGTGACCTCAGACTTTTGTATCTTTTTCCCGACAGAAGAAGGTGGAAGGGAGAATGTCCAGGGTGCGTGGGGTCCTTAATTATGCTGGCTTCTTTCCCGAGGCAGCGGGAAGTATAGATAGAGTCAATGGATGGGAGGCTGGTTTGCGTGATGGACTGGGTCCAAACACCTGGTTCAGGTATGAGCTCTGCTTGCCCAACCTTTGGCCTTTATCAATATGGCGGAAAGCACACACTTGGCTTGTAGTAAGTGTGAGTTTCCTGTCCACCATGTGGGAGTTTTAGAAGTCATTCAGTGTCCAAATAGTGGGCTCCACACAGCCAAGTTTATAGGCTCATAATTTCTCTGAATGCATTGGGACTATGGATGGGATTTTAGAGCCTTACTTGAGCAAGACTGGAAATTCCCATCTGAGGTCAACGGACATTCCTGTTATCATAGAATCCCTACAGGAGGAGGCCATTCAGCCCATCGAGTCTGCACCGACAACAATCCCACCCAGGCCCTATTCCTGTAACCCCACATGTTTACCCTGCTACTCCGCCTGACACTAGGGTCAATGTAGCACGGCCAATCAACCTCACCTGCACATCTTTGGAGTGTGGGAGGGAACCGGAGCAAACACAGGGAGAATGTGCAAAACTCCACACAGACAGTGACCCAAGACCGGAATTGAATCCAGGTCCTTGGTGCTGTGAGGCAGAAGTGCTGACCATTGTGCCACCATGCCGCCCCTCGCCCGCTCCGATTCCATGGTGGGAGAGACGGTAGAATTCTGACGGATAAGAATTTGGGTACAGCAAAAATATTTAAAAATGGTTAGAATGTCAGGAATAGGAGCAGGACAAATACCCTGAAGCCTGTTCCACCATTCAGCAAGAACATGATTGTGTTGCTATTTTAACTCTGTCCTCCTGCCTTATCCGCACAATCCCTTTAATTTGATATTTTTAAAACAACGTAACCAAAAGAACAGTCACGAGCAGTCACGGGCATTCAGCCTTGGATCTTCAGGTAAGCGTTCTCCAAGGCGGCCTTCACGACACACGACAGCGCAGAGTCGCTGAGCAGAAACTGATAGCCAAGTTCCACACACATGAGGACGGCCTAAACCGGGATGTTGGATTTATGTCACATTATCAGTGACCCCCACAGCTTGCCTCCTGGGCTTGCAGAATCTCACTAGCTGCTCTGTCTGGAGACAATACACATCTCTTTAACCTATGTTTAATGCTCCCTCCACCCACATTGTCTGTACCTTTAAGACCTGGCTGGCTTTAGGGATTCGCATTCTAATCAGTATTCTGTAACTTGATTTTGTGTCTGTTTGCACTGTTTGAGAGCACATTTCCACTCCATCTGACGAAGGAGCAGCGCTCCGAAAGCTTATGGTATTTGCTACCAAATAAACATGTTGGACTTTAACCTGGTGTTGTGAGGCTTCTTACATTGTTCTCCTTAGACAGGGGAAGGTTGAAAGGAGTTCTGATCACGGGGTTCAAAAATCATGAGAGGTTTAGACAGAATTGATGAGAATTGACGGGAGGAACCTGTTTATAAATTGACGGAAGGGTTGGGAACCAAAGGACGCTGATTTAGGATTGGCATTGGTGGCACGGTGGCTAGCACTGCTGCCTCAAAGGGCCAAGGATCTGGGTTCGATTCCCGGCTTGGGTCACTGTCTGTGAAGAGTCTTCACTTTCTCCCCGTGTCCTCCGGGTGCTGGTTAAGTATGTTGGCCATGCTAAATTCTCCCTCAGTGTACCCAAACAGGCAACTAGGGGATTCTCACAGTAATTTCATTGCAGTGTTAATGTAAGCCTATTTGTGACACTAATAAATAAACTTTAAAACTTTAAAGTGAAGCAATGATACATGGGGGAAAAACATTTTGACACAGTGAGGGGCTAGGATCTGTAATGCACTGTCACAGAATGTGATGGAGGCGGATTCAATTGGAGCTTTCAAAAAGGATTTGATTAAGCAGCTGAAGGGAGAGAACTTGTAGACGTTCAGGGAAAATGGAGCCAGCAGGGGTACTGTTAATGTAAAGTTTATTTATTCATCACAAGTAGGCTTACACTAACACTGCAATGAAGTTACTGTGAAAATCCCCTAGTCGCCACACTCCGGCACCTGTTCGGGTACACTGAGGGAGAATTTAGCACGGCCAATGCGCCTAACCAGCACGTCTTTCGGACTGTGGGAGGAAATTGGAGCACCCGAAGGAAACCCACACAGACATGGGGAGAACGTGCAGACTCGGCACAGACAGTGACCCAAGCCAGGAATTGAACCCGGCTCCTTGGCGCTGTGAGGCAGCAGTGCTAACCACTGTGCCGCCCCGCGTTACAGACAGCGAACACAGAGACGCCGGGCTGAATGGCCTCCCTCTGTGCTGTAATCATTCTATCTCTCATGGAATTGCCCAATATGAGATTAAAGCTTAAAGGTGAACTGCAGAGTGAGCTTAATGCAGTGGTCAACATCTGTCCACAAACAAACCAAGTCAAACAAATTTCACTTCTGACTTCTCGTGGTGAGAAAAAGAACAGCTTCTGTTCAGAGAACTTTCTGGATTTCATGGAGACAAAGCACAAACTGAAGATTTCTTTGGAAGTAACAAATGTGATTTATGAGTTGTGTGTGTCCAGTTTGATGATACGAATGTATTATATGATTGCTCAATAATTTAGATGATTAGGTCTCTCGTTACTCAAGGTTACTGATGACCCCTTGCATTTGTGTTTAATAAATGGCAAATGCCAATTTACTGGAGATTTTAAAATGTCAATGAAATTATTGCTGGCCTTCTTCATTTATTTATTCATGCCGGAAGCTTCAGGCCATTTGGCCCCATAAATGATCCACAGCAGAGCCAATGATCATCTAATAAATACCCAGCTCATTGCAGGCAGTTGTCAAATATCAATTGTTTTTCCAGAAAAGAAAGAAGTTACTGTAAATATTTTAAAAATCCAACAGCGTCGGATCAATTTACGAGGACAGAAATGCGAGGAATCAAATCAGCGCTGTTGATGACAGTGTTTTTGAAGGCCCAGTGAAACATGTTGGGTGGCACAGTGGTTAGCACTGCTGCCTCACGGCATCAGGGACCCGGGTTCGATTCCCGGCTTGGGTCACTGTCTATGCGGAGTTTGCACGTTCTCCTTGCATCTGCGTGGGTTTCCTCCGGGTGCTCCAGTTTCTTCCCACAATCCAAAAATGTGTGGGTTACGTGGATCGGCCATGTTAAATTGTCCCTTAGTGTCCCAGATGTGTCAGTTAGAGGGATTAGCCATGGGAAATATGGCTTTTTACAGCCGTAAAATCCCGTCCATAGACTCAATGCATTCAGAGGAATTATGAGCCTATAAACTTGGCTGTGTGGAGTCCACTGTTTGAGCACTGAATGGCGGGGTGGGGATGGGCCAATGTGAGAGAGTCGGTGCAGACTTCATGGGCCGAATGGTCTCTTCTGTACTGTATGGATTCTATGATTCCACCCCACCCCCATGTGCCATGTTCTGCGGCGGCGGAGATGGTTCACCATTGGCCGGTGGTGGGATCTTCTGGTTCGTTCCGCCATTGTTCGCACCCTTCGCCGTCAGTGAAAGCCATGGCCGGGGGGGGGGGGGGGGGGGGCACTGTCGGCGGGACCGGATAATTCTGCTGGCAGGAACGACCAGAAAATCCCATCCATCCAATTTATTTTTCATGTCCTAACACCAACCAACGTTATCGATTGGATAATGATTCAGAGATTCAGAAATTATCTTGTGGATGGTAAGCGAGCAATCGTCGGCAGATATTAACTCGGCATTTTTACAGCATTTCATTCACAGTTCTATCGTTGGGATTTCTCTTCTAGAAGTGTACTTTGTGCTGCTTCCTAACTGCTTATTGCTAAGGAATCATAGAATCTCTACAGTGCAGAAGGAGGCCATTTGGCCCATCAAGCCTACACTGACCACAATCCCACTCAGGCCCTATTCCTGTAACCCCACATATTTACCCTTCAAGTCCCCCTGACACTGAGGGGCAATTTATCATGGCCAATCACCCTAACCTGCACATCTTTGGAGTGTAGGAGGAAACCAGAGCACCCGGAGGAAACACACGCAGGAGAATGTGCAAACTCCACACAGTCACCTGAGGCTGGAATCAAATCCGGGTCCCTGACACTGTGAGGCAGCAGTGCTATCCATTGTGCCACTGTGCATCAGAGTGCATCAAACTCTTAAACAGGGGCCTTAGGGCCCCAAAATTTCATCATAGGATAGTTACACAGCACAGGAGGCCATTCAGCCCATCAAGTACATGCCAGCTCCCTGCAAGAGCAAATAAATTTGTCCCAATCCCCCTGGCTTTCTCTCTTTGCCTTGTAAATTCTCCCTTTATAGATGCTTATCCTTTTGCAATTGTATCAGCCTCCAGGACAGACTCAGGCAGTATGTTCCCGATGAAATAACTGCCTTTAGTCAACACAAAAGCAAAATGGCTTCAAATTTGAAATAGAGATCGAAACCGGAGCACCCAGAGGAAACCCATGCAGAGACAGGGAGAATGTGTAGACTCCACACAGATAGTCACATGGGCCCCTGGCGCTGTGGGGCAGCTGTGCTAACCACTGTGCCACGGTTTTGTTCGATATTCCTTGATAACCTTGGCCTAACAAAAATCTCAAGTGTTAAAAATGCCAATTCATCCACCATCTGCATCCTTTAGGGGGAGCTGTATCAGATTTCCACTACATTGAGTGAAACAATGCCTCCCGAACATAGAATCCCTACCGTACAGAAGGAGGCCAATCGACCCATTGCGTCTGCATCAACCACAATCCCATTCAGGCCCTATCCCGATAACCCCACATATTTACCCTTCTAGTCCCCGTGACACTAAAGGGCAATTTAGCATGGCCAATCCACCCAATCCGCACATCTTTGGAGTGTGGGAGAAAACCGGAGCACCCGGAGGAAACCCACGCAGACACAGGGAGAATGTGCAAACTCCACACGGACAGTGACCTGAGGCAGGAATTGAACCTGGGACCTTGATGCTGTGAGGCAGCAGTGCTAATCACTGTGCCGCCCAAACAGCATCGTGCTAATTATAAGATCCCCATTTTGGATTGACACTTTAAAAGAAATAGTGTCTCCCCATCTACCCTATTCATCCGTTGTTTTAAACACCCCAGTTAAATCACCTCCTCCCTCAACCTGCTAAACACAAGGGAATAAAAGTTTAGGGGGTTTAGCGGGGTAAACACATGGGGTTATGGGGATAGAGCCTGGGTTGGATGCTCTGTCGGAGAGTCGGTGCTGACTCGATGGGCCGAATGGCCTCCTTCTGCACTATAGGGATTCTATGAATACGCAGACACATGGTGGAACACTGCACAAGATGGATCAGAGCAGGATACTGACTTAGTGCCTTCTCATGAACTAAGAAGATCTTGGGGGTGAAGCGACCATCACCATCTGGATTAACAGCCCAGGACAGAGATGGAACTGGGATCCTTGCGAGTCACTATGGCTGATCCAAGAGCATTGTCACATTGCTCGAGGTGGGGTTTTGTTCTAAAAATGGCACACAGGAATTTTCCCCATGACACGTTCGCCTGTTTTGTTACTTGACAGAGCGTGTGTTTAAGTATAATACCCTGTCAAGCATATCTGAGCAACGTGCATATTAATTCTTCATTATCTACCAGGTGCTGGAGGCAGGCAGCCAGGGAAACAATGTGAGCATTTGTCCTTTGGTTCTAAGTTTGATCAAAAACTGCAGCAATTCACAGGAAATAATAAATTCAAAAAACCTCTTCACCTAGATATAGGTTAGAATGTGGAACTTGCTTCCAGAATCTGGATAAACGCAAAGGGGAAGATGAAATAGGAGGATGTGTTGCGAAAGTTAAAAGAAGAAGAATGGGAGGAGATTCACATGGAGCATAAATACCCAAGACAGACTGGTGGGGGGGTGTGGAGGGGGAGAGAGAGAGAGAGAGAGGGGGAGAGAGAGAGAGAAAACAGGAATCAGAGTGGGCGGGGGGCACGAGCGAGGCTGTAATATCGCTAGACTATTAATCCAGAAACTCAGCTAATTGGTGGAATGTGAATTCAATAACCAATATCTGGAATTGAGAATCCACTGATGACCATGAAACCATTGTTGGAAAAACCCATCTGGTTCATTGATGTTCTTTAGGGAAGGAAATCTGCCATCCTTACCTGGTCTGGCCTATATGTGACTCCAGATCCACAGCAGACTCTCAACTGCCCTCGGGCAACGAGGGATGGGCACAAAATGGCCAGCCAGTGATGCCCATGTCCCACAAATGATTAAAAAAAGAACCTTCGGAAACACAGGTTCAGAACCTACCAAGGCAGCTGGTGGAATTTATATTCAGTGAACAAAATCTGGAGTAAAATAGCTTGTCTCAGTGAAACTATCACAACTTGTCACCAAAACCCCATTCCTGCCCCTTTAAGGAAGGATTTGATTTTGATTTGATTTATTGTCACATGTATTGGGATATAGTGAAAAGTATTACCTCTTGCGCGCTATACAGATAAAGCATACCGTTCATTGAGAAGGAAAGGAGAGGGTGCAGAATGTAGTGTTACAGTCATAGCTAGGGTGTAGAGAAAGATCAACTTAATGCGAGGTAGGTCCATTCAAAAGTCTGATGGCAACATGGAAGAAGCTGTTCTTGAGTTGGTTGGTACGTGTCCTCAGACTTATGTATCTTTTTCCCGACGGAAGAAGGTGGAAGAGAGTACGACTGGGGTGCATGGGGGTCCCCGATTTTGCTGGCTACTTTTCCGAGGCAGTGGGAAGTGTGGACAGAGTCAATGGATGGGATCTCCCGTCCTTACCCTGGTCTGGCCTACACGGGAATCCAGAGCCCACAGCGATGTGGTTGACTCCAAACAGTCCTCGGAGATGGCCCAGGAGAGACACTCAGTTCAGAGGCAATTAGGGATGGGCAACAAATGAAAGACTAAATAAATAATTAGATATTGACCGGATGGGCTAAAAGGCCAGTTTGGATGCAGTACTCCGAGTAATTGAATTCCCTTCCACACACGCAGCAGTATTTCATGTACTGAACACATCTTTACATAATAAGGCAGTTAATAGTTTCAGTGGCACCTTGTGATGTGACATAAACAACATCAAAGTTCTTTTTTGGGTAAATGTATGCTGTTAACTGAATGGTGTGATGAGCTGAAGTGTACAGAAGCCATCATTTCAGGATATTAAATAGACTGGTGGTCTCGACTCTGGTGGAACCAATTAAGAGCAAACAGTACCGGAGAGGGTCAAATGTTGAAATCAAGATGGCATTTCACAGCCCCTTGATGCAGTTTTGAATTTTTCTCATTAACTATTGAAAACGACGATCCATTATTGAACTTCTTATGTGAATGGCTGGGAAAGGAATGCGATTGCCTTTGGCAAATTGCTCAATGGTCGAGATTTAATCATAAAATAATGATATATGCATTACATCATCAACAATATATCATCAGATCTGATGAGGTGCCACATTAAAGGTTATAGCAGAATAGGTGTATATTGGCATGGATAGATGATTGTCTAGCTAACAGAAACCAGAGAGTTGGCCTCAATGGATCATTTTCTGGTTGACAGGATGTAATGGGTGGTGTGCCACAGGGATCAGTGTTGGGGCCTCAACTTTTTACAATCTGTATAAATGACTTGGATGGAGAGACCAAAAGTATGGTTGCTAATTTTTTTTTCATTCATTCAAGAGCATCGCTGGCTGGACCGAGCATTTATTGCCCATCCCTAACTGCCCTCCATTTCAGAGCAGACATTTAAGAGTCAACCACATTGCTGTGGCTCCGGAGTCACATGTAGGCCAGACCAGGTAAGGACGGCGGATTTCCTTCCCTAAGGGACATTAGTGAACCAGATGGGTTTTTTCGACAATGGTCATCATTAGATTTTTAATTGCAGCTTTTTTACTGAATTCAAATTTCACCATCTGCCGTGGTGGGATTTGAACCCAGATCTTGCCCTGGGTCTTTGGATTACTAGCCAGGTGACAATACCAGTAACCCATTGCCTCCCAAATTTGCATATGACACAAAGATAGGTAAGAAAGTAAGTTGTGAAGAGGACTACAAAGGGATATAGTTAGGATAAAATAGAAACTAAGAAAATAGGAGCAAGAGGAGGCTGTTCGGCCCATCGAGCCCGTTCCACCATTCAGTATGATCCTCTATCTCAATGCCATAACTCCTGCTCTCTCCATATACCCCTTGACGCTTCTGGTGTCTAGAAATCTATCTATTTCTTTCTTATATACATTAAGTCACTTGGTCACCACAGCCTTATGTGGTAGGGTATTCCACAGGTTCACCGTCCTCTGAGCGAAGAAATTTCTCCTCATCTCAGTCTGAAATGGTGTCCCCCTCCCCAGCCACCCCGGCCAGGGGAAACATCATCCCTGTGTCCAGTCTGTCCAGTCGTGTCAGAGGTTTACATGTTTCAATGAGATCCCTGCTCATTCTTCTAAACTCCAGTGATAACAGGCCCAGTGGACCCAATTTCTCCTCATAAAAACAAGTCATAGAATCATGGAGGTTTACAGCATGGAAACAGGCCCTTCAGCCCAACTTGTCCATGCTGCCCAGTATTTACCAATACGCTAGTCCCAATTGCCCGCATTTGGCCCATATCCCTCTATACCCATCTTACCCATGTAACTGTCTAAATGCTTTTTAAAAGACAAAATTGTACCCGCCTCTATTACTACCTCTGGCAACGCGGTCCAGACACTCACCACTCTGTGTGAAAAAACTGCCCCTTTGGACCCTTTTGTATCTCTCCCCTTAAACATATGCCCTCTAATTTTAGACTCCCCTATCTTTGGGAAAAGATGTTGACTATCTACCTTATCTATATCCCTCATTATTTTACAGACCTCTATAAGATTACACCTCAGCCTCCTACGCTCCAGGGAAAAAAGTCCCAGTCTATCCAGCCTCTCCTTTTAACTCAAACTATCAAGTCTTGGTAGAATCCTAGTAAATCCTTTCTGCACTCTTTCTAGTTTAATAATATCCTTTCTCTAGTAGGGTGACCAGAACTGTACACAGTATTCCAAGTCTTACCAATGTCTTGTACAACTTCAACAAGATGTCCCAACTCCTGTATTCAATGTTATGACCAATGAAACCAAGCATGCCGAATGCCTTCTTCACCACTCTGTCCACCTGTGACTCCACTTTCAAAGAGCAATGAACCTGTACCCCGAGATCTCTTTGTTCTATAACTCTCCCCAATTCTCTACCATTAACTGAATAAGTCCTGCCCTGGTTCGATCTACCAAAATGCATCACCTCGCATTTATCTAAATGGCCCAATTGATCAAGATCCCATTGCAATCCAAGATAACTTTATTCACTGTCCACTATGCCACCAATCTTGGTGTCATCTGCATGTCTGCCATCCCAGGAATCAGTCTGGTGAATCTTCACTGAACTCCCTCTGGGGCAAGTATCACTAGAACTCTACCACTTCGCCCGCCACAGAATCGGAGCAGGCGAGGGTCCAACAACGGAAATGTCTGTTGACCTCGAGTGGGAATTTCCAGTGTCGCTTGAGTGAGGCCATAAAATCCAGCCCTATATATTTTCTTAGGCAAGGAGACCTATACAGCATCCTTGCTCCTGTCATAGAGGTTTAGAGCAAGGAAACTGGCCATTCGGCCCAACTTGTCCTATATTCAAATACTCTTGCAATTAAGGGCAACATACCATTTGCCTTCCTGACTGCTTGCTGTACTTGCATGCTTGCTTTCAAGACTGGTATATAAGGATACCCGAGTCCCATTGTACATCAATATTTCCCAATCTATTGCCATTCAAACAGTGCCATTTTGTATCTCCATGTGAAGAGGATAATTTCACACTTATCCATGTTATACTGCATTTGCCACATATTTGCCCACTCACTAAACTTTTCTAAATCACCCCGAAAGCTCTGTACTTTCTCCTCACCATTCACAATTTCACCTAGTTTTGTGCCATCAGCAAACTTGGAAATATTACATTTGATTTCCTCATCCAAATCATTGATATATATTTTGAATAGCTGGATCCCATTAGTCACTGCGTTCCATTCCAAAGAAGACCCACTTATTCCTACTCTCTATTTCCTGCTAACCAATTCTCAATTCACGTCAGCATATTACCTCCAATCCCATGCACTTTAACCACAGAATCCCTACAGTGCAGAAGGAGGCCATTAGGCCCATCGAGTCTACACCAACTCTCTGAAAGAGCATCCCACCCAGGCCCACCACCCCGGGCCCTATCCCTGTAACCCTGCCCATTTTACCACGGCCAATTCACCAAAATTTAATTCTGCACACTAACCTCTGATGTGGGACTTTTTACAAAACGTTTTCTGAAAATCCAAATACACCACATCCACTGTTTCTCCCTCATCTATTCTACTCGTTATATCCTCAAGAAACCCCAGTGGGTTTGTCAAACATGATTCCCTTTCATAGATCAATGTTCACTGTCTGATCCCATTGGTATTTCCCAAGTGTCCTGGTATCAGATCCTTAAGAATGGACTTTAGCATTTTCCTCACTACTAACGTTTGGTTAACCAGTCCGGAATTCCCTGTTGTTTGTCTACCTCCTTTTTTAAAATAATGAGGTTCCATTTGCCTCCCTCCAATCTGCTGGGACTGTTCCAGAATCGACAGAACTTTGGAAGATGACACCCAAAGCAACCAGTATTTCCATGGCCACCTCCTTTAGTACCCTAGGATGGAGATTATCAGGCCCTGGGGATTTATCAGTTTTAAATCCCATTAATTTCACCAACACCTTTTTTTTTCACTAATACTAATTTCCTTCGATTCTTCCTTCTCACTCAACCCTTGCTTCCTGAGCATTTCTGGGCAGTTATTTGTGTCTTCTTTTGTGAAGCCAGAACTAAAATAGTTGTTTAATTGCTCTGACATTTCCTTGTTCTCCATTATCAATTCTCTCATTCTGGGACCTACACTGTCTTCACTAATCCTTTTTTCTGTTTACATACTTAAGTCAGTGAGCAAATGGAGTATAACGTGGGAAATTTTGAAATTGCCCATTCCCGCAGAAAGAATTTTAAAAAATTATCTAAATGGTGAGAGATTGCAGAGTTCTGAGATGCAGAGGGATCTGGGTGTTCGAGTGCACGAATCACAACTGGTTCGTCTGCAGGTACAGCAAGTAATTAGGAAAGCTAATAGAATTACATTGCTTACTGTGAGGGGAATTGATTACAGAAGTGTGGAAGTTATGCTTAGAATCATAGAATCCTACAGGGCAGAAGGAGGCCATTTGGCCCATCAAGTCTGCACCGACCACAATCCCACCCAGGCCCTATCCCCATAACCCCATGCACTTACCCTACCTAGTCCCCCTGACACTAAAGGGCAATTTAGCATGGCCAATCCACCTAACAAGCACATCTTTTGGTCTGTGGGAGGAAACCGGAGCACCCAAAGGAAACCCACGCAAACATGGGGAGAATGTGCAAACTCCACACAGACATGGCCCAAGCCAGAAATCGAAGCTGGATCCTTGGTGCTGTGAGGCAGCAGTGCCAAACACTGTGCCACCGCGCAGCCCAGTTATACGGGGCATTGGTGAGACCACATCTGGAGTACTGAGTACGATTATCGGTCTCCTTATTTAAGGAAGGATGTAAATGCGTTGGATACAGTTCAGAAAAGGTTTACGAGACTAATAGCTGGAATGGGCGGATTGTCTTAAGAGTAAAGGGTTGGACAGGCTAGGCTCGTAAATGCTGGAGTTTAGATGAGGAAGAGGTGACTTGATTGAAACACAAGATTCAGAGGGGTCTTGATTGGACAGATGAGGAAAGGATGTTCCCTCTTGTGGAAGAATCTAGAAGTAGGGGTCACAGTTTAAAAATTAGAGGTTACCTATTTAAGGCAGAGATGAGGAGAAATTTTTCTTCCAGATGGTTGAGAGACTTTGGAACTCCCTTCCTCAAAAGGGTTACGGAAGCAGTCTTTGAATATTTTTAAGGCAGAGCTTGATAGATTCTTGATTGACAAGGGGGAGTGAAAGGTAATCGGGACTAGGCAGGATGTGTTGCTCAGGTTCCAGTCAGGTCATCCATGATCCTATTTGAATGGTGGGGCAGGCTCAAGGGGCCAGGTGGTCTACTCCTCCTGCTCCTAGTTTATATGTTGGGGAGGCGATGGCCTAGTGGTATTATCACTAGACTATTAATCCAGAAACTCAGCTAATGTTCTGGGGACCTGGGTTCGAATCCTGCCACACCAGATAGTGGAATTTGAATTTTTAAAAAAAGTATCTGGAATTAAGCATCTACGGCTTGTCTTGCTGAACAACTTTGAGAGGAAATTAAATTCTGTATAAAATTGTCCTTCCATTGATAAATGCAGCCTGTGCAGAGACTCCTGACTTGGGTAATTGTCTGATGAGCATGAAACCATGGTCGATCGACGGAAAAACCCATCTGGCTCACTAATGTCCTTTAGGGAAGGAAATCTGCCAACCTTACCTGGTCTGGCCTACATGCAACTCCAGAGCCACAGCAATGTGGTTGACTCTCAATTGCCCTCGGGAAACTAGGAATGAGCAATAAATGCTGGCCAGCCAGCGACGCCCATGTCCCACGAATGAATAAAAAAAGAAATCATGAATGAGGATAGGCCATAAACTCTAAGCACTATCATAGAAGAAATCATAGAAACCCTACAGTGCTGAAGGAGGCCATTCGGCCCATCGAGTCTGCACCGACCACAATCCCACCCAGGCCCTACCCCTACCCATTTACCCGCTAATCCCGCTAACCTACGCATCTCAGGACTCTAAGGGGCAATTTTTAACCTGGCCAATCAACCGAACCCGCACATCTTTGGACTGCGGGAGGAAACCGGGGCACCCGGAGGAAACCCACGCAGACACGAGGAGGATGGGCAAACTCCACACAGACAGTGACCCAAGCCGGGAATCGAACCCGGGACCCTGGAGCTGTGAAGCAGCAGCGCTAACCACTGTGCTACCGTGCCGCCACTACTTTTAATGTTCTCCTTTTCCCCCTCTGCCCAACACACTATAACCAGATTTAGGGGGACAAGAAATACATCGCCATTCCTTCACCATCACTAAGTCAAAATCCTGCAACTCCCTCTCTAACGGCCGTGTGGATGTACCTACACCACACGGACTGCAGTGGTTCAAAAGGGTGGCTCACCACCAGTTTCCCAAGGGCAACTGGGGATGGGCGCCAAATGCTGACTTTGCCAGTGATGCCCACATCCCATAAATGAATGAAAAGGTATTAGGTCCGTAATGCTTTGTGTTACGAATTGGAACGCCATGGGTTAGTTACTTGGCATAAACTAAGGAAAGGCAATTGTCTTGCTGAACAACTTTGAGAGGAAATTAAATTCTGTATAAAATTGTCCTTCCATTGATAAATGCAGCCTGTGCAGAGAGTCCTGACTTGGGTAATTGTCTGTGGTTTCTCATTATCAGAATGAATAAAGAACAAGTAATTGAATTTAACATTACAGCTGAAATTTCCAAAGTAGTGTTTTTTTATTACTTAAAGTTACCGTCTATTACTGATGTGAGAAGGTAGAGGAAATTGTGTGTGGCATTGGAAAGTAAAAAAAAAAAATTACTTACTACATTTAACAAAGAGCTATTAATAAAAACAGCAAAGATATAATGAAACTTCAGCAGAATATTTAGTTTAGGTTTAAGTTTAAGTTTATTAGTGACAAGCTGGCTTACATTAACACTGCAGTGAAGTTACTATGAAAATCCCCTAGTCGCCACACTTCGGCGCCTGTTTGGGTACACTGAGGGAGAATTTAGCATGGCCAATGCACCTAACCAGCACATCTTTCGGACTGTGGGAGGAAACCGGAGCACCTGGAGGAAACCCACGCAGACGCGGGGAGAATGTGCAGACTCCGCACAGACAGTGACCCAAGCTGGGAATCGAACCCGGGTCCCTGGCGCTGTGAGACAGCAGGGCTAAACACTGTGCCACCGCACTTTCTTAACCACTTCCCCTGAGGCTGGAATTGAACCCAGGTCCCTGGCGCTGTGAGGCAGCAGTGTTAACCACTGTGCCACCGTGCCGTCTATTTGGGACTCTGGTTAATTTGTAAAGCTATATTATCTGCTATTTATCTGCTATACAGCACTCCCTTGGTATGGCATCCCTATGAACGCCATAGCAAGGGAGTGCTGCACTGTCAGAGGGGTCATTTCTCAGATGGGACACTAATCCGAGGTTCCGTCTGCTCTCTCTGATGCTGGTGAAAGATCCCATGGTGCTATTTTGAAGAGGAAGGGCCTTCCCAGGTGTCCTGGTCGATAATTAATCTTGAACCAATGTCATAAAAATCCTCTGGTCATTATCACAATGTTGCTGGTGAGGGCTTGCTGTGTGCAAATTGTTTGCTGCATTTCCCATGTTAGGGGAGGCGATGGCCCAGTGGTATTATCGCTAGACTATTAATCCAGAAACTCAGATAATGTTCTGGGGACCCGGGTTCAAATCCCACTTGGCAGATTTTGAATTCAATAAAAAATATCTGGAATTAAGAATCCACTGATAACTATGAAATGGTCGATTGTCGGAAAAACCCATCTGGTTCACTAATATCCTTGAGGGAAGGAAATCTGCCGTCCTTACCTGGTCTGACCTACATGTGACTCCAGAGTTACAACAATGTGGTTGACTCTCAATTGCCCTCTGGAATGGCCTAGCAAGACACTCAGTTGTATCAATCGCTCCCAAACGGCATTGTGGGTCAACCTACAGCACGTGGACTGCAGCGATTCAAGAAAGCAGCTCACCACCACCTTCTCAAGGGTAACTAGGGATGGGCAATAAGTGCTGTAAGAAGTTTAACAACACCAGGTTAAAGTCCAACAGGTTTATTTGGTAGCAAAAGCCACACAGGTTTTCGAGGCTCTAAGCCCCTTCTTCAGGTGAATAAATGCTGGCCAGCCAGCGACGCCCATGTCCCACAAATGAATAAAAGAAGTCATTAAAATTCAAAAGCACTCTGTTGGTTGTAAAGTGCTTTGGAGCACCCTGGATCGGCGCTATATAAATTCAAGTTCTTTCCCTTATGAATGTGCTGGGTCTCTGATTTAAATCCTCACCCTTTCCTGCTTCTTAAAGCCTCATCCGTGTCAACACCCGGGAGCAGATGGACTGATTTCTTTCCTCCTGTCAGCTGCCAGCTGGAGGAAGGCATAATGCTTGAAAGTTTTTGTGGATTTGGCAAATCCTCATCTACTTTCAAAGCCAGCGACAAATCTTCTATTCTATTATGCATTACAAAGAAAGATACTCAGAAGAATCATTACAGCACTCCTCTACCTCTGCTGGGTTGGGTACCACTTATTCACATAATATGTCAAGCTGTCAGCACCAATAGTCTGAAACCAATTGGGCAATATCGTTACAGTGGTATTATTCATCTGTCAAGCCAAGTCTTCATATTGACATTTTCAAATCTCCCCCCCAAAATCTCATACCTTCATTTGATTTGATCTAATATTGTCACATGTATTAGTATACAGTGAAAAGTATTGTTTCTTGTGCGCTATACAGACAAAGCATACCGTTCATAGAGAAGGAAAGGAGAGAGTGCAGAATGTAGTCATAACTAGGGTGTGAGAAAGATCAACTTAGTGCGGGGTAGGTCCATTCAAAGGTTTGATAGCAGCAGGGAAGAAATGTTCTTGAGTCATTTCGTACGTGACCTCAGACTTTTGTATCTTTTTCCCGACGGAAGAAGGTGGAAGAGAGTTTGTCCGGGGTGTGTGGGGTCCTTAATTATGCTGGCTGCTTTTCCGAGACAGCGGGAAGTGTAGACAGAGGGCCTGATTTTACCAACATTTTGCGCCTGAAAACAGGCGCGAATTCGTGGTCAAGTTGGGTGTCGGGCTTATACCGCGAACTGCACCCGATTCCGAGCAGATCGCGGCTTTACCGACATCTGATTCGGTCGTGGGTCTGGCCCGCGCCCGATTTGGGCGGCCCGACGACTTAAATGCATTAGCATGCATTTAAATCGACTTAATGAACCGCGCGCCCAACCCTACCGCCAAATCCCAGTTTACCGTCTCCTGGCCCGTTCCGCGTCCTCGCTGTTACCGATCTGCAAAATGAAAGTCTGAAGTCGCCGCTGCAGCCTCTGAAGAGCGGAGTCAGAGACTGCAACGTCTCTCTGTCCCAGGTCACCCTCTGGTCTGGGGGGTGGGGTTGGGGTGGGGAGGAGAAGGAGGGGGGGGTGTGACCGATCATCCCCTTGGGGGGTGGGGGTGGAAGGAGAGGAGGTTTGACGTCTCATCCTCTGGGGGAGGTGGGAGGGGAGAGGGTGTGACTGATCATCTCTGGGGGCGGTGGTGTGTGTGTGTGTGACCAGCCATCCCTGCAGGGAAGAGTAATCTGTGGCTGGTAGTGTACCAGTGATGGTGTATCCCTTTACAGGCCCAGCTTGGTCCTTCTCCAGTGTCTCCTCTTGGACTTGTACTGATCTTGTAGCCGGTTTTCATGCGGATCCACTGTGGAATCGGCCGGTTCTGCTTCATCTTCTTAGCGAGGAATCGCTTCATCCTGAAGGTTTTGTGGGATGGCATGGTCCACTCCGGCAGGAGGGATCGGCCGCAGACTGGCAGCGGAACCCCCCCGACCAGAGGATGATCGGTCACACCCCCTCTCCTCCCCCCCCCCCCGCCCCAGGGGATGATACGTCACACCCCCTCTCCTCCCCCCCCGCCCCAGGGGATTATCGGTCACACCCCCTCCCCTCCCACCCCTCCCCCCCCCAGAGGATGAGAGGTCACCCCCCCCCGCCCAACCAGAGGATGAACGTCAGAGAGCCGCTCTCTCCGCTTTCTGCTTTTTTCTTCGCGCCCGGGCGCGGGCTGTCAGATTTTTTTCGAACTGCGCATGCGCAGTTCAGAGCTCCGATCGGTCCGCCAGCGCTAAGTCCCACCCACAGCACGGATCGGGCCGGAGGCGGCAAAACACGTATGGGCGCGCTGCAAAGAGGATTCTGGGCTCGGATCTATTTGACGCCCGGATTCGGCACTTAGACTTAAAATGGTAAAATTCCCCCCAGAGTCAATGGGTGGGAGGCTGGTTTGCGTGATGGACTGGGCTACATTCACGACCCTTTGTAGTTTCTTCTCTAACACAGTAATCACCTCCAGCCCCACAAACTGCCCAACATCCACCCCTACTCCCGGCATTTGCCCTTGAGCGTCCCCAATTTTAATCATTCCATTGTTGGTGGCCATGCCCTCAGCCGCCTGGGTAAGTTCGGGAAATACCCTCCTTCAACTTCTCTGCCTCTCTACCCAGCTTTCCTCCTTTAAGAGGCTCCTTGAAACTCTCGGAACTCCCTTTCATCATCTGAACTAATATCCCCTGATGTGCCTTGATGTCATATTCTGCTTTTTGTAATGTTGCGAAGCACCTTGGGATGCTTGATTGCGTTAAAGGCGCTATATAAATATAAGTTGTTGTTGTACACTCCCCCCATAAAACAATTCAGCTGCAGATCGCCCGACAGTCAAAACCTTCAATCACCCTAAACTCCTCAGGAAGACCACCCTTTATTCTTCTGCAGTAGAGAGAATGGAAATCTAATCTATGTGCCCTGACCATGTAATTTATTAACCCCTGATGCCCAGGTATTATAATGTGACTGTTGTTGCGCACCCTCCAAGGCCAATCCCTCCTTTGTGTGGACTGGTACCCAGGACTGAACACAGTAAGAAGTCTAACAACACCAGGTTAAAGCCCAACAGGTTTATTTGGTAGCAAAAGCCACTAGTGACCTTTTACTGTGTTTACCCCAGTCCAACGCCGGCATCTCCACATCATGACCCAGGACTGAACACAGTGGTCCAGGCAGGATCTGACCAACAATTTATACAATCAAAGCATATAGCCTCCACCACTTTGTAATCCTGCCTGAATGCCAGCATTTCATTCATTAGCCTTCTCAACAATTTGGAAGCAGGCACAACAGTAATTTTCAAAAAGAACTGGATATGTATTTCATGAATTAAAAAATGGAAGGGTTGTGGGGAAAATTGGCGCTAACTGGGCAGCTTTTTCAATGAGCTGACACAGGCACCATGGGCCGAATGGTCTTCTTATTTTTATCCACTCATGGGATGTGGGCATTGCTGGATAGGCCAGCATTTGTTGCCCATTCCTAGCTGCTCTTGAGAAGGTGGTGATGAGCTGCCATCTCGAACTGCTGCAGTTTGTGTGGTGTAGGTACACCCACAATGCTGTTAGGGAGGGGGTTCCAGGACCCAGTGACAGTGAAGAAATGGCGGTATAGTTTCAAGTGAGCATGGTGTGTGGCTTGTAGGTGACAGCGTTCCCATGCATCTGCTGCCCTTGTCCTTCGAGGTGATAGCGGTCGTGGGTTAGGAAGCTGCTGTTGAAGAAGCCTTGGTGAGTTATGGGAGTGTATCTTGTAGATGGTACACATGGCTGCCACTGTGCGCCCTTGGCGAAGGAAGTGGGTGCTTGTGGATGTGGTGCCAGTCAAGTGGGCTGCTTTGTTTGGATGGTGTTGAGCTTTGAGAGTGTTGTTGGAGCTGTACTCTTTTTTTTTAGTTTATTTATTAGAGTCACAACTAGGCTGACACTGCAATGAAGTTACTGTGAAAATCCCCTAGTCACCACACTCCGGTGCCTGTTCGAGTACATTGAGGGAGAATTTAGCATGGCCAATTCATCTAAGCTGCATATCTTTGAACTGTGGGCAGAAACTGGAGCAGCCGGAGGAAGCCCACATAGACACGGGGAGAATGTGCAAACTTCACACAGACAGTTACCCAAGCATCGACCCCGGGTCCCTGGTGCTGTGAGGCAGCAGTGCTAACCACTGTACCACCATGCCATCCCTCGTCCAGACAAGTGGAGAATATTCCATCACACTCCTGATTTATGCCTTGTAGATGAACAGGCTTTGGGGGAATCTACTTGCTACAGGATTCCCAGTCTCTGACCTGTTCTTGTAGCCACAATATTTATATGGCTGGTTCAGTTCAGCTTCTGGCTAATGATAATCCCCAGAATGTTGACAGTGGGGGATTCAGTCATGGTAACGTCATTGGTAATGATGCCTATCTCTTGTTGGAGATGGTGGTACATGTGGCGTTTCTTCGCTGCTGTACGATTCTATGATAATCTTCTCGCCACTTCATAGTCTGACTGAGATTATCTTCTTCTTATTAATTTTTCATGGACTTTGGGCATCGCTGGAAAGACCAGCATTTGTTGCCTTTGTTTCTTCCCTAAAGGGCATTTGGGAACCAGATGTGTTTTCACGACAATCGATGATGGTTTCACGGTCACCATGACTGAGCCTAACTTCTCAATTGCAGATTTATTAATTGAATTTAAATTACACCAGCTGCCATAGTGGGATTTGAACTCCTGCCCACAGGGTATTAGGCTGGGCCCTTGGATTATGCATTCAGTGGTATTACCAATACGCCACTACCTCCCCGTGATTATACACCAGTGAGCTGGAGACAAACTTGACCTTGTGCCAGAGATTACTTAATTATATCCCAACTCTGTGGAGTTCTCAAATTAAAAATGCAGCAGTGTCACGGTAGCACAGTGGTTAGCACTGCTGCTTCACAGCTCCAAGGATCTGGGTTCGATTCCCGGCTTGGGTCACTGTCTGTGTGGAGTCTGCACGCTCTCCCCGTGTCTGTGTGGGTTTCCTCCGGGTGCTCCAGTTTCCTCCCATAGTCTGAAAGACGTGTGGGTTAGATGCATTGGCAATGCTAAATTGCCCCTTAGTGACCCAAGATATGTAGGTTAGGGGGATTAGCGGGGTAAATGCATGGGGTTATGGTGGGGGGTCTGGGTAAGATGCTTTGTCGGAGAGTCAGTGCAGACTCAATGGGCCAATAGCCTCCTTCTGCACTGTTGGGATTCTATGATTATCCACGCTAACTTAGTAGATGTTGCTTTGCCACAGACCAGCAGTTAGAATCTTGGAACAAAACTTCGGAGGCATCCGATTCCGTGCACTATGTTAGGCTGAACATTAAGCTTCACTTACATTCAGAGCAATAGCACCACAGATGAGGCAGATTTCAAATTAGCAACTATTTGCATATAAACTACACCCACATCAGTATTTAGGATAAATTTGTATTCCGAGTTATACAACAAAAGATTAAATTGACATTCACGCCGAAACCAACTGTCTGAAAACACAGAGCAACATGAAGGGCCAAGAACAAGAGAAAAAAATTAACCTGGCTGACCAATGTTTAAAGTTTATTTATTAGTCCCAAGTAGGCTTACATTAACACTGCAATGAAGTTACTGTGAAAATCCCCTAGTCGCCACACTCCGGCGCCTGTTCAGGTACACTGAGGGAGAATTTAGCATGGCCAATGCAACTAACCTGCACATCTTTTGGATTGTGGGAGGAAACCGGAGCACCCGGAGGAAACCCACGCAGACATGGGGAGAACGTGCAGACTCTGCACAGACCCAAGCCAGGAATCGAACCTGGATGCCGCCAATGGTGCGACTGTAGATCAGTGCAGTTACTCATTTCCCTTGTTGTAAACGTCAGCAGCGTCCTGCGCTTGAACGCAACTTAGCCGGGAACTTGGGAATGGGATCCTCATTTTGCTGAGATCACTATTAGCTGTGCACCTCTCAGCAAGGAGAATCAAGGATGCACGCACCTTTTCTTCAAGAGTCTCGATAACCATTTTAAAATGGCAGAAACTGGAAAGAGTTACTTGACTCAAATCTGGTTCCCCTCCCACTGCCTGCCCACACCCCCTCAAAGAGCGCAAGAAGTGATTGTGCGGAGTCTCTCCGAATCTGCCTGTGAATCATAGAATCCCTACAGTACAGAAGGAGGCCATTTGGCCCATCGAGTCTGCACTGACCACAATCTCACCCAAGCCCTATCCCCACAACCCCACTTATCTACCCTACAAATCCCCCTGACACCAAGGGATAATTTAGTGTGACCAATCATCTAACCCACACATCTTTGGAGTGTGGGAGGAAACCGGAGCATCCGGAGGAAACCCACGCAGACATGGAGAGAATGTGCAAACTCCACACAGACAGTCACCCGAGGCCGGAATTGAACCCGCGTCTCTGGCGCTGTGAGGCAGCAATGCTAACCACTGTGCCGCCCTGTGCTCAGATAGTTTCCTCAAGTGAATTAAAGATGGGCTGCTGGCAAGGATATCACTTATTTTTGGCAAACTCTGTTCTAATAGGAAGTAGCAGCTGATTATTTAGCATTCAAATCTGATTACTAAAGGAGAGGTGTGTAGCTTGTCAACCCTGCTCGCATTCAAACCAGCCTTTGAAGAAGCGCAGACACAGCTCCGCACTGTCCCATTTTAAGAGTTTTAACAACACCAGGTTAAAGTCCAACAGGTTTATTTGGTAGCAAATCCCATTAGCTTTCGGAGCTCTGCTCCTTCGTCAGATGGAGGGGATATCAGATGGAGCAGATATCCACTCCATCTGACGAAGGAGCAGAGCTCCGAAAGCCAATGGCATTTGCTACCAAATAAACCTGTTGGACTTTAACCTGGCGTTGTTAAAACTCTTACTGTGTTTACCCCAGTCCAACGCCGGCATCTCCACCTGACTGTCCCATTTTACACAACGTAGCAACGTCAAACAATTAATGACTAATAATTAATTATTAATTCATGCTATTGGACTTTTTTCTTATTCATCTGTAGGACATGTGCGTCGCTGGCTGGCCAGCATTTATTGCCCATCCCTAGAGGGGAGGGGAGTTGAGAGTCAACCACATTGCTCAAGAGTCACATATAGGCCAGACCAGGTAAGGATGGCAGATTTCCTTCTCTAAAGCACATTAGTGAACCAGATGGATCTTTCCGACAATCGACAGTGGTCATCAGTAGATTCTTAATTCCAGATGTTTTTTATTGAATTCAAATTCCACCACCTGCCGTGGCGGGATTCGAACCCGGGTCCCCAGAACATTAGCTGTGCTTCTGGATTAATAGTCTAGCAATAGTACCACTAGGCCATCGTTTCCCCGAACAATGTTAGTCAGAACCCAGGGTCAGTTCAAAGAGCATTTAGAGAGAGTTACGGCACAGAAGGAGACCATTCGGCCCATCGTGTGCATGCGGCGATGGATATAGTGAGGGATTTATTCATTTTTCATATAAATCATTTATTCCATTGGAGTGATTGGCAACTATATCACCTTTATGGGGAAATGCCCAAAATACATGCAACACAAACACTACCTGACGGCCAGTAAGCACATCCCACCTCCCACATCTTTGGTGATGGGTCTGGTCCAGGAATAATAGGACTTCCAGGGACAGCCATTTTCTTTTGTTCATTGGGGGGACATGGGCATCGCTGGCCGGCCAGTATTTATTGCCCATCCCTAGTTGCCCTTGAGAAGATAGTGGTGAGCTGCCTTCTTGAATCACCGCAGTCCATGTGTGTATTAAAATAATAAAACCCATGAGGCTAACTAATTCACGATTGGCTGAAATACCCATTGTAAAGTTAACAAGGCACAGTCACTAATGTGAAGCAAATCGGGAACACTTGCAGGTCACCGCCAGCCTCGGGCCAGTGTAAAGTTCTGATGTGGAGATGCCGGCGTTGGACTGGGGTAAACACAGTAAGAAGTTTAACAACACCAGGTTAAAGTCCAACAGGTTTATTTGGTAGCAAAAGCCACACAAGCTTTCGAGGCTCTGAGCCCCTTCTTCAGGTGAGTGGGAATTCTGTTCACAAACAGAACTTATAAGACACAGACTCAATTTACATGAATAATGGTTGGAATGTGAATACTTACAACTAATCCAGTCTTTAAGAAACAAAACAATGGGAGTGGAGAGAGCATCAAGACAGGCTAAAAAGATGTGTATTGTCTCCAGACAAGACAGCCAGTGAAACTCTGCAGGTCCACGCAACTGTGGGAGTTACAAATAGTGTGACATAAATTCTGATTCTAGGATCGCATGATAAAGACTCAGGAGGAAAAAAGCAGAAATATTTATGTGAAATAGTGTGACATAAACCCAATATCCCGGTTGAGGCCGTCCTTGTGTGTGCGGAACCTGGCTATCAGTTTCTGCTCCGCGACTCTGCGCTGTCGTGTGTCGCGAAGGCCGCCTTGGAGAACGCTTACCCGAATATCAGAGGCCGAATGCCCGTGACCGCTGAAGTGCTCCCCAACAGGAAGAGAACAGTCTTGCCTGGTGATTGTCGAGCGGTGTTCATTCATCCGTTGTCGCAGCGTCTGCATAGTTTCCCCAATGTACCATGCCTCGGGACATCCTTTCTTGCAGCGTATCAGGTAGACAACGTTGGCCGAGTTGCAAGAGTATGTACCGTGTACCTGGTGGATGGTGTTCTCACGTGAGATGATGGCATCTGTGTCGATGATCCGGCACGTCTTGCAGAGGTTGCTGTGGCAGGGTTGTGTGGTGTCTTGGTCACTGTTCTCCTGAAGGCTGGGTAGTTTGCTGCGGACAATGGTCTGTTTGAGGTTGTGCGGTTGTTTGAAGGCAAGAAGTGGGGGTGTGGGGATGGCCTTGGCGAGATGTTCGTCTTCATCAATGACATGTTGAAGGCTCCGGAGGAGATGCCGTAGCTTCTCCGCTCCGGGGAAGTACTGGACAACGAAGGGTACTCTGTCCACTGTGTCCCGTGTTTGTCTTCTGAGGAGGTCGGTGCGGTTTTTCGCTGTGGCGCGTTGGGACTGTTGATCAATGAGTCTAGCGCCATATCCTGTTCTTATGAGGGCATCTTTCAGCGTCTGGAGGTGTCTGTTGCGATCCTCCTCATCCGAGCAGATCCTGTGTATACGGAGGGCTTGTCCGTAGGGGATGGCTTCTTTAACGTGTTTAGGGTGGAAGCTGGAGAAGTGGAGCATCGTGAGGTTATCCGTGGGCTTGCGGTACAGTGAGGTGCTGAGGTGACCGTCCTTAATGGAGATGCGCGTGTCCAAGAATGCAACCGATTCCGGAGAGTAGTCTATGGTGAGCCTGATGGTGGGATGGAACTTGTTGATGTCATCATAGAGTTGTTTCAGTGATTGTTCACCATGAGTCCAAAGGAAGAAAATGTCATCGATGTCTACCTGATACGCTGCAAGAAAGGATGTCCCGAGGCATGGTACATTGGGGAAACTATGCAGACGCTGCGACAACGGATGAATGAACACCGCTCGACAATCACCAGGCAAGACTGTTCTCTTCCTGTTGGGGAGCACTTCAGCGGTCACGGGCATTCGGCCTCTGATATTCGGGTAAGCGTTCTCCAAGGCGGCCTTCGCGACACACGACAGCGCAGAGTCGCGGAGCAGAAACTGATAGCCAGGTTCCGCACACACAAGGACGGCCTCAACCGGGATATTGGGTTTATGTCACACTATTTCACATAAATATTTCTGCTTTTTTCCTCCTGAGTCTTTATCATGCGATCCTAGAATCAGAATTTATGTCACACTATTTGTAACTCCCACAGTTGCGTGGACCTGCAGAGTTTCACTGGCTGTCTTGTCTGGAGACAATACACATCTTTTTAGCCTGTCTTGATGCTCTCTCCACTCCCATTGTTTTGTTTCTTAAAGACTGGATTAGTTGTAAGTATTCGCATTCCAACCATTATTCATGTAAATTGAGTCTGTGTCTTATAAGTTCTGTTTGTGAACAGAATTCCCACTCACCTGAAGAAGGGGCTCAGAGCCTCGAAAGCTTGTGTGGCTTTTGCTACCAAATAAACCTGTTGGACTTTAACCTGCTGTTGTTAAACTTCTTACAGTGTAAAGTTCACCAGGCAAAATTGTCAAGTCGTTTTTCAAATCTAACCAGTTTTGATCACAAGTGGAAACAAGCTGCTGAAATAATTTTCTTCTGGTGTTTCTGGCTCGCATACTCTTCCTCCACTCAGATCATAGAATCCCTACAGTGCCGAAGAGGCCATTTGGCCCATTGAGTCTGCACCGACTCTCTCCCTCGCCCTGGAACCCCACGTTTACCATGGCTAATCCATCTAACCCACACATTGTTTGTCTGTGGGACGAAACTGGAGCACCTGGAGGAAAGCCACGCAGACTTGGGGAGAACGTGCAAACTCCACACAGAGTTAACCGATTAGTCCCACTCGCGCGCTCATTCCCCACAGCCTTGCAAACATTCTTCCTTTCAGATACTCACCTCATTGAATGTAACTACTAAATCTGCTTCCAAAGCCCCTATAGGTAATGCATTCCAGATCATCAGTGCTCACGTAACTAACCTCCATCCCCCTCCCTCTGTAAAACTCCATAAAACCTTCTGGGGTGTCTTGAGGTTGTGAAAGGCAGGAAATAAATTTAAATCTTTTCTTCTTGGAAATGATTGTAGGTAATCACAGAACGAATGAGTTTTAGTACTGAAGTATTCCTGCAAATGCCAGCTGGTTCAACATTCTGCCTGCTGATATGCCAAACGCTAATTCATTCAACAGGAGTCGTTGAATTTTGACTTACTTTAAGAGATTGGTTTTGGTAGGGGGTCTGCAAGACCACGGCAACTCACATTTACAAAAAAAAGAGTTAAGAAGAAAGATGCTTAATAAAAGAGGAGATTCAAATTGCTAAACTAGGATCATAGAAATCATAGATCATAAAATCCTGACAGTGCAGAAGGAGGCCATTCAGCCCATCGAGTCTGCACTGACTCTGTGGCTGAGTACCTTGTGGCTTTTGCTACCAAATAAACCTGTTGGACTTTAACCTGGTGTTGTTAAACTTCTTGCTGAGTACCTTACACAGGTTCTTTACCCGCCTTATTCCCATACATTCACTGTTGCTAATCCATCTAACCTACACACTTTGGGACACTAAGGGGTAATTTAGCACGGCCAATCCACCTAACCCACACATCTTTGGAGAGTGGGAGGAAACCGGAGCACCCGGAGGAAACCCACGCAGATGCGGGGAGAATGTGCAAACTCCACACAGTCACCCAAGCCGGGAGTTGAACCCGGGTCCCTGGCGCTGTTAGGCAGCAGTGCTAACCACTGTGCCACCGTGACACCGCAGGATTCAAACGGTGGATTGCAAATTCAACAGTTGAACTCATTTAACAAATGGGACAGCCAGCTGGAAAGTTGTGAGACACACCGCCCCACTCCCTCTCCAGGAACAAGCGAGATGATTTGTGGAACATTTTTCCTTAGGTCTACTCTCCTTGCTCACTGTCACATTGAGTTCACGGTGATTTTCATGGTTGGCATGTAGGAGTTACAGAACTGGACACACACGCAAGCTCCCAGGCAAATGGACAATTGATTTCCCCTGACCTCAAGGTACAGAGAAGTTAGAGCACGGGGTTGTCTGTAATCACTTGTTGCAACAAATTGCAAAGTCCAGGAAGGATGGTGCAAGGCCCTCTCTGAACACCTTTAAATTCAAGTTCAGTGATGCTGCTGAATAAACTCTGGCAGAACACAGCCCCTGACACATAAGTGTGCCAAGGACGAGAGGTACAAGGTGCAATACTTGCTCGTGCTGCTATGTTGGAAAAGCTTCTACTCACCATTTATCATGATGGATTTTGCAAGCCCTGTCTTGCTACCAAACTGCACAACTATGGAACCCTTCATATAAAGCATTGGATAGCATTTCCTCTCAAATACATTTGTTATTGGAACATTGGCAGTGTTGAGTTGGGCACAATTAATGTCCATCTTTAGTTATTCAGAGCAGAAGATGATGTCTTTTTGAACCATGGCGATCTTTGGGGAGTTGCTGCTCTCTGCAATGTTGTTCATTAGGGAATTCAAGGATATGACCCAGCGAGTAGGAAGGGACGAGGATACATGTCCCGAGTCAGTAAGGAATGAAATTAGGATGCAGCAGAGTTCTCACAACACTGCTGATACCATCCTTCTCAATGGCATATGTCGAAAGGAGGGAGTAACCCTGATGAGTTGCTGCAGTGTACCCTGTAGATGATACATACATACAGCTTGCCTATGCTGGTGAAAGAAGGTTAGATACTTAGACCAATGTCAAGTTGCTGATCAAATGAGCAGCTCTGCCCTGGATGCTGTTGAGTTGCTGTCATTGTAGCGATCCAGGTTAGTGTTGAATATTACATCAAGCCTGACTAGAGCCTGGTAGAGAGAGCGAAGAGGCTTTGAGGGGTCAGATGAGGAAACATTTGTTCCCAGCTTCAGCCCCGATCTTGTAGCCAGAAATGCACTGTTTATGAAAAATTGGCATTGCATACTTGTCGAGTTGTCGGATACATTAAATAGCCTTAGCCTGAACATACCGCAGACAACTAAATGAAGACATTGCTCAAGAGGCAATGGAAGAGTTTCCAATTGGGGTGCAGACCAATGGCATTCACACTTTTGCATCCCGAAGCAAAGTTTTTACAGAGACAGACTCAGCTGAGTCCATTCAAAGGGTAGGCCAGATCTTTTGCCCCTGTGGCTCAGTGGGCGGGTGGCGTTCTTGCCCATATATCAAAGTCCTGTGGGGTCATCCCAGGGACTTGATCACAAAATCCAGGCTGCTGCTCCAGTGGATTACGTTAATTGTACATTAATCATGTTTAATTGTTTGCGAGTGCTGGGCATGAACTGGGGATTCCTTTGTGCTTCTCGAAAGAGAAAGGCGGTGAAAGGACAAAGTTAGGTGCTACACAGACAAAGCATACCGTTCATTAAGAAGGAAAGGAGAGAGTGCAGAATGTAGTGTTACAGTCATAGCTTGGGTGTAGAGAAAGATCAACTTAGTGCGAGGTAGGTCCATTCAAAAGTCTGATGGCAACAGGGAAGAAGCTCAGGAAATGAGTCCAGAGGAGGAGTAAATGACAACAGCAGAATCATTGGTGATGCAATAATCGTGGGTAATTTTAATCTCCATATTTTATTTATTAGTGTCACAAGTAGGCTTACATTAAAACTGCAATGGTGTTACTGTGAAAATCCCCTAGTCGCCACACTCCGGTGCCTGTTCGGGTCAAGTTAGGAGATTCTCGAGTTAGGAGGTTAGGAGTCAGAAGAAAGCACTCTTTCTGGTTGTATCACAGCTTGGTATGGCTCCTGCTCTGTCCAAGACCGCAAGAAACTACAAAAGGTCATGAATGTAGCCCAATCCATCACGCAAACTAGCCTCCCACCCATTGACACTATCTGCACTTCTCGCTGCCTCGGCAAAGCAGCCAGCATAATTAAGGACCCCACGCACCCCGGGCATTCTCTCTTCCACCTTCTTCCGTCGGGAAAAAGATACAAAAGTCTGAGGACATGTACCAACTGACTCAAGAACAGCTTCTTCCCTGCTGCCACCAGACTTTTGAATGGACCTACCTAGCACTAAGTTGATCTTTCTCTACACCCTAGCTATGACTGTAACACTACATTCTGCACTCTCTCCTTTCCTTCTCTATGAACGGTATGTTTTGTCTGCATAGCACGCAAGAAACAATACTTTTCACTGTATACCAATACACGTGACAATAATAAATTAAATCAAATGAGATGCAAATTTGTAATGTGTATCTCTGCAAATAAAGATTACAAAACTGCGTGAAGATTGGCTCCAGTTCTATCCTTCACCAGCTGGTTTTCTGAAGGAGAAAACAGTTCCTCGTGTATTAACAGCACTAAATACAATTGCTGGATTCTTGAAAGCAAGTCCGTACCGAACAATTCATTTACATCAAAAACAAATCAATCAAAGTTACTGAATGCTGCGAAACATCCCCAGCCAAGCTTTCGAAATAAGGCCGAAATGTCTCAATGAAAGAACTTTGAAGTGTTGCTGTTATAAAGTAATAATTCCATCGTGCGACATGAAACACTCACCATCATCCGACATCAACAAATATTCTCTTACACTTCCAACCCTTCCGAACAATTCCTTTATAGTCCACTTCAGATATAAATCCACATATCCATACATATATACCTAAATATATATAAATCCAATATACATGAATGTATATATAGATCCTATATATATACATATATACCCATATGTATATCCATATAATATACTGTACATTATAAACACCACTTAAGTTAACTTTCTCTTCACACATCCAATTTGGAAAACTAGATGGTCTCTAATTTAAAGTTTATTTATTAGTGTCACAAGCCGGCTTACATTAACACTGCAATGAAGTTACTGTGAAAATCCCCTCGCCGCCACACACTGGCGCCTGTTCGAGTACACTGAGGGAGAATTTAGCACGGCCAATGCACCCTAACCAGCATGTCTTTCAGGGAGGAAACAGAGCACCTGGAGGAAACCCACGCAGACACAGGGAGAACGTGCAGACTCTGCACAGACAGTGACCCAAGCCGGGAATCGAACCCAGATCCCTGGCGGTGTGAGGCAGCAGTGATAACCACTGTGCCACCGCACTTTCTTAACCACTTCCCCTGAGGCTGGAATTGAACCCAGGTCGGTGTGCTGTGAAGCAGCAGTGCTAACTACCGTGCCGCCTATTTGGGATTCCGGTTAATTTGTAAACCTATGTGATTTGCTATTTTGCAAACACCAAACCCAGGCACGGGGAGAAGGTGCAGACTCCGCACAGACAGTGACCCAAGCCGGGAATCGAACCCGGGTCCCTGACGGTGTAAGGCAGCGATGATAACCACTGTGCCACCATGGCACCCACTTACATCCCCCACAATTTTCTTCCCTCTATTCTTCAGCTTGTTCACTCTTTAAGATGCGACAGTGCAGTCCCTCAGCTGTGTTCACGACTTCTATTTTTAATCTATTTTTGAACTGAGGCTGCGTTCAGTGACAAGACAGTGGATGTATTTCAGAGTAATACATTGTGTGTGAAGTGCTCTGGGACTTTGTGAGACCGATAAGCTAGTTTATTAATCAAAGATGAAAATTTACAAGAGCTGTAAAGCTCTTTGGGACTTCCAGAGGCCATGAAATGCATTCCATAAACACAAGTCCTCTCTCCTACCTTGAAAGGCAATATCTCCCTTTATAATTTATTGTTCCATGTACAAGGATTCTGTTCTTTTATTCACTGGAACTGTTTCTTTTCACGAATGCTTGCGGGTTTTACACCAGAGCAATATAACCATGCACAAAAACTTGAGATCATAACCCCGGCTCCCATTTTCTTGGGCAACAGGTCCTGATGGTGAATGTAAGAAACAGGAACAGGAGTAGGCCATTTGGCCCATCGAGCCTGCTCTGCCTTTCAATAGGATCATAGCTGGTCAGATTTTAGCCTTAACTCCACTTCACTGCCCAATCCCCTTAACCTTCGACTCTCTTATCTGTCAAAATGTTGTCTCACCCAGCCTTGAATGTATTCAGTTAAGATTAAGTTTTTTTTTAAGTTTAAGGAAAGGAGGGGGACTGGCAGGATAGATACATGGGGTTACGGGGATAGGGCCTGGGAGGGATTGTTGTTAGCGCAGACGTGATGGGCCAAATGGCCTCCTTTTGCACTGTAGGGATTCTAAGATCAATGATTTATTTATTAGTGTCATAAGTAGGCTTACATTAACACTGCAATGAAGTTACTGTGAAAATCCCCTAGTCGCCACACTCTAGCACCTGTTCGGGCACACAGAGGGAGAATTTAACATGGCCAACGCGCTTAACCAGCACGTCTTTCGGACTGGTCGATCCTATCTCCACTGGGATAGAGAAATCCAAAGGTTAATGTCCCTCTAAGAGAAGGAATTCTTCCTCATCTCCATTTTAAATGGCAGATCCATTTTTGAAAATATGGCCCCTACTTCCAGAGGCCCCCACAAGAGGAAACATCCTCTCAGCATCTACCCTGTCAAGCCTCCTTTCAGAATCTAGTCTGTTAAAATATGATCACCTCTCAACTTCAATGGATGTAGGCCCAGCCTGCTCAATCTGTCCTAACAGGCAGCTCCTTCATCCTACGATCGTCCTTTCCTGGAGGATCCTTTACTGAGATTAATAATTAATCCGATCACATTTCCTAATGCCAGCTCTAATATGGCCTTTTCTCTGCTTGGTTTCACCATGCATTGTTTGGTAAAACTGTCCCGAATAAACTCTTCTTCAAGGCTTCCTTAGCCAATTTAATTTGATCAGTCGGTATTTGTTCAGTCGGCCGTGGGACGGCATGGTGGCACAGTGGTTAGCACTGCTGCCTCACAGAACCAGGGATCCGGGTTCGATTCCTGTCTTGGGTCACTGTCTGTGTGGAGTTTGCACGTTCTCCCCGTGTCTGCGTGGGTTTCCTCCGGGTGCTCCGGTTTCCTCCCATAGTCCGAAAGACATGCTGGTTGGGTGCATTGGCCATGCTAAATTCTCCCTCAGTGTAACCCGAACAGGCGCCAGAGTGTGGCGACTAGGGGATTTTCACAGTAACTTCATTGCAGTGTAAATGTAAGCCTACTTGTGACACTAATAAATAAAATATGGAGTTTAAAATCAATCACGATTATTGCATCACCAATGATTCTGCTGTTGTCATTTACTCCTCCTCTGGACTCATTTCCTGAGCTTCTTCCCTGTTGCCATCAGACTTTTGAATGGACCTACCTGGCACTAAGTTGATCTTTCTCTGCACCCAAGCTATGACTGTAACACTACATTCTGCACTCTCTCCTTTCCTTCTCTATGAACGGTATGCTTTGTCTGTATAGCGCGCAATAATACATGTGACAATAATAAATCAAATCCAATCAAATCTTTTGTTCCTTTACTTGTCCCACACCACCTGCCTTGTCTCACACTATCATCCCTCTTGGTCACTGAATCTCCCTACCTTCCACCCTCACGGACTTTCCCTTTAGTTCTTTGCTCACAACTCCTCCGCCACCTTGACTTGCTCAGAAGCTGTTGTGATTGAAGAAAGGGATTGTTGGAAGCGCATGATCAGTAAGATTCGCACGCAAGCAGCTGGGGGAGAGGGCATCCTGAGTGCGACACAGCCAGAGTCAGTGTGTGTATGTTGAGAATTTGGAGCACAGTGACAATTCGGTGTAAAGGGAAGCGAGGTGCTTTTTAATCTTCAGAGAGTGATCTTGCCCTGTTGCAGAAGTGTTTATTTATTTATGTAGCTGGATAGAGTCATAGAGTTTTACAGCATGGAAACAGGCCCTTCGGCCCAACTTGTCCATGCCGTCCTTTTTTTTTGACCACTAAGCAAGTCCCAATTGATTCAGGTTAGGTTAGGTTGATTGGCCTTGCTAAATTGACCCTTAGTGTCCTGAGATGTGTAGGTTAGAGGGATTAGCGGGGTAAATGTGTGGGGTAGCGGGGATAAGGCCTAGGTGGGATTGTTGTCAGTGCAGACTCGATGGGCCGAATGGCCTCTTTCTGTACTGTAGGGTTTCTATGATTCTATGAATTGCCCGCGTTTGGCCCATATCCCTCCATAGCCATTTTACCCATGTAGCTATAGGGTCATATAGGCTGGCGTTGTTTTCCTTCAAGCATAGAAGGCCGAGAGGGGACCTCTTTGAGGTGCACAGAATTATGAGGGACATCGATAGGGTAGAAAAGAATAAACTTTTCCCCTTAGTAGAAAAGTCAATAACCAAGGGGCACAGATTTAAGGTAAAGAGGAGATTTAAAGGGGATTTGAGGAAAAACCTTTCCAGCTAGAGGGAGGTGGGAATCTGGAACTCACTGCCTAAAAAGGCGGTAGAGGCAGGAATCCTCACAACATTTAAGAAGCATTTAGCTGAACACTTGGAATGCCACAGCATACAAGGCTACGGACCAGGTGCTGGAAAATGGGATTAGGATAGGTGCTTGATGGCCGGCACTGGCGCGAAGGGCTCCTTTCTGTAAAACTCTTTGACTCCGTCTCCAATTCCTTCCAGTTCTGACGAAAGGCTATCGACCTGAAACACTAACCCTCTTCCTGTCTCCTCGTGTACTGCCTGACTGCCTTTATTCCAGATTTCCAGCACCTGCGGTATTTGATGCTTATTCACAGAGAGAGAAATGGATCACAATGCTTCATTCATTCCTCATCCTTCGCAGTCCCTCGCTCAAACGCACAAGTGATGTTCCCAAAACAAACAACTTTGCTCCTTAGCTTACAAGGCTGGGGCATACGGGTGGGGGGGGGGGTACAATGTTTGGAACACACCGTAGCAAAGCAAGTAGTTATTCTATTTGACAAAGGGTCATCTGGACTCGAAACGTCAGCTTTTTTCTCTCCTTACAGATGCCGCCAGACCTGCTGAGATTTTCCAGCATTTTCTGTTTCGGTTTCAGATTCCAGCATCCGCAGTAATTTGCTTTTATCCAGTTATTTTATTCGCATTCCCAGGAGTTGTATATCGATGTACATTAGTGGCTAGCCAGTGCTGTCAGAGTACATATTGCGGACAGGAGCAAACGCATGGACTCAATGTTCTGTTATCACAAACTGCGTCATTGTCTTTTTTTAAAGAAGGAGTTTTTGCTAGAGAGGTAACCAAACAAGATACAAAGAAAGACACAGAAAATGCCAGGAGCCAGCAATTTTTCAGAACAATATACTGTTGCATAGCTTCTACTTATGATGTCATGCACACAGTTTTACCACCCAATAGCCTCGAGAGATACAGCTTTGTACTCAACACAAACTATAAACTGATGGTCCTGATGGGATTAAATTGCATTTGTTCTGTCAATGTGATCATAACTGCGTCAGCAGGAGGGTATGTAATAGATTAAATAATGCTTTCGACATCTAAATCGCTACTGTTTCTATGTCTAGTAGCTTTGCAGCTAAACTGAATTAACCGATTTTCTAACTCGTACATAGATCTCCCCAACTAAACACAAATGTTTCAATATTTTGCTTTAACTCAGTTAAAATAAAAGCCTAAGTAAATTATATTCGCACCTATCTCTCAGAAACGGCTAATTTGATGATGTGTTTTTTTTTTGCCTAACTAGTTACTGGCATTCATTTAAAATAAAGCTAATGCTTCCCAAATCAGAATATAACCATTAAATGTTTGCAGCACAATTAGTTTAAATGGCAGAAATAAAATGAAAAAGTACAAAGTAAGCACTTTATCTAAACTGGGCGGCGTGGCGGCACAGGTTAGCACTGCTGCCTCACAGCGCCAGGGATCCGGGTTCGATTCCCGGCTTGGGTCACTGTCTCTGCAGAGTCTGCATGTTCTCCCCGTGTCTGCGTGTGTTTCCTCCGGGTGCGCTGGTTTCCTCCCATAGTCCGAAAGACGTGCTTCTTTAGGTGTATTGGCCATGCTAAATTCTCCCTCAGTGTATCCGAACAGGCGCCGGAGTGTGGCGACTAGGGGATTTTCCACAGTAACTTCATTGCAGTGTTAATGTAAGCCTACTTGTGACACTAATAACTAAACTTAAACATGAAACATGGATGGCCGTGAGATTGATTCATCTGCTCATAAATATGTTCCGCTACTAAAACGTATTCCTGTAACCATAAAGTGACGCATCTGACTTAATAAATTTTGCATACTAGTTATAATCAGGAAAGCCTTTGCAGGAATGTGAGTGGTGAAATTAAAATCTTTGTGCTTTGCAGCACTGTGAAACATTTCAGTTGATTGGCACATTGTTATTACATGTAACGTCATGGTAATTACTGACAATAAGAATTAGACACAATAACACTCCATTAACCTTGTCTCAGAATAGTATAAAATTATAACCAGTTTGAGAGGATTCACCATAATTGAAAATAAATGTTTGCAAAATGTCATCCGCCATTTACAAAATATTCAAATGACAACTTTTCCCCATTAAATATTTTTCGCCCTCTTCGCAAAGCTGATTGCATAACATGCATACTTCATTTTAAAGTTAATTTAATTTATTAGTGTCACAAGTAGGCTTACATGAACACTGCAATGAAGTTACTGTGAAAATCCCCTAGTCGCCACACTCCATGCGCCTATTCAGGTTATACTGAGGGAGAATTTAGCAGGGACAATGCACCTAACCAGCATGTCTTTCGGACTGTGGGAGGAAACCCACGCAGACACGGGGAGAATGTGCAAACTCCACACAGACAGTGACCCAAGCCGAGAATCGAATCTGGGTCCCTGGCGCTGCGAGGCAGCAGTGCTAACCACTGTGCCACCCTTGAAACACAACATTTGAGAAAACATCAAATACTTAAGCAACCAATGTTCAATTTTTTTTGTACTCCCGCAACGTCTTGCAAGTAACCTGCATCATTTCACATTTGAGATCAAACTTGCAGATTTCCTTCCCTTAAAGGGCATCAGTGAACCAGATGGGTTTTCACAACAATCGACAATGGTTTCATGGTTGTCAATAGATTCTTAATTCCAGATAAATTTTATTGAATTCAAATTCTGCTGTCTGCCATGGTGGGATTCGAACCCAGGTCCCCAGAACATTAGCTAAGTTTCTGGATTAATAGTCCAGCAATAATATCACTAGGCCATCGGCTCCCCTCATCGATTGTTGTCAAAACCCATCTGGTTCATGAATGTCCTTCAGGGAAGAAAACCTGACAAACTTTACTGGTCTGGCCTACATGTGACTCCAGAGCCACAGCAATACGGTTGACTGAAATGGCCTACCCAGCTACATAGTTCGAAGGTTATTAGGGATGGGTAACTAATGCTGGCCTTACCAGTGACGCCCACATCCCATGAAAGATTTTTTTCTTAAAAAGATGTGACAGTCATATGGCATGGTGGCACAGTGGTTAGCACCGCTGCCTCACAGCGCCAGGAACCCGGGTTCAATTCCCGGCTTGGGTAACTGCGTGAAGTTTGGACATTCTCATATAGATCCCAATAATACTGTCAAATATCCTTTGACCAAAATAGGGTTAATCAGTTCTTAATTGCAATGATTTGGGATGTATCAGCCTACAAGAGACTAGTGGTGTATGAAACACTGGATTTTTCTGGGAATTTAATTTCTTAACTATTACCAATAATGGATTTCTTCTTCATTGCAAGTTCAGAGCGCTGCACAGGGACACACACTGCTGTTCGTGAAAATGAGTTTGAGGTATACTTCAGCTGTAACGACCTTATGCAGTTTCCAATTTGGTTTCACACGGATTCATTTCAGCAACTTTGAATGGCCTATTAACTGCACTCAGAAGCTTGGTTAGGTCCTCAAGTATCACTTCTAGCTTCAATTTTCAAAAGAGGATGTCAGCAGATCGGTACAGAGCTCTGCATTAAGAGGCGTGTGATTAAATACCACCCCCCCCCATCCCCCTGAAACTCTACGAAGTGAGTGCCAGATCTCCTCCATCCACTCCACCAGTTGTTTATTAATCACCCGACCTCTTATAGAGTCACTGAGGTTTACAGCATGGAAACAGGCCCTTTGGCCCAACTTGTCCATGCCGCCCTTTTTTTAAAAACCCCTAAGCTAATCCCAATTGCCCTCATTTGGCTCATATCCCTCTATACCCATCGTATCCATGTAACTATCTAAATGCTTTTTAAAAGATAAAATTGTACCCGCCTCTACTACTACCTCTGGCAGCTTGTTCCAGACACTCACCACCCTCTGTGTGAAAGAATTGCCCCTCTGGACACTTTTGTATCTCTCCCCTCTCACCTTAAACCTATGCCCCTCATTATTTTATAGACCTCTTTAAGATCACCCCCTCAGCCTCCTGTGCTCCAGGGAAAAAAGTCCCAGTCTATCCAGCCTCTCCTTATAACTCAATCCATCAAGTCCTGGTAGCATCCTAGCAAATCCTTTCTGCACTCTTTCTAGTTTAATAATATCCTTTCTATAATAGGGTGACCAGAATTGCACACAGTATTCCAAGTGTGGCCTTACCAATGTCTTGTACAACTTCAAAATTTATATAATGTATTTAAACAATGTATTTTACAATGTATTTTAACAATGTATTTTTAAAAAAAATTACTCCATCCTTAAAGTTACAAAGCCAATGCTCGGAATGGAGCGAGCAAACCCAAATCCATTCCCTGCTTGCTCCAAAAACCAAATTCAAATTCAAATTCAATCCAATTCAGGGGCCCCCACAAGAGAGAGAATCCAAGATCCAAGCTGACAAGATAAGGCATTGCACCCCATCTTGGGCTTGATCTGACACTTGATCTTAGCCAAAAAGTCAAGAAGTCACCGGCTTCTTGTACCACACATCCTCAACGCAGTAGAGTAACTTTTCAGTAGGTGCAATCTACCCTACTGCTGGCTGTATTAGTGCCAGAAACACAGTAAAGTCAGTCTGCTTAGGGACAATAATTGCTAGCAGGAAGTCTTTCTGCCCCTTGCTTTTTTTTATTCATTCGTGGGACATGGGTGTCGTTGGTTGGCCAGCATTTATTGCCCTTAGTTGCCCTTGGAGGGCTGTTTAGAGTCAACCACATTGCTGTGGCTCTGGAGTCACATGTAGACTAGACCAGGTAAGGACGGCAGATTTCCTTCCCTAAAGGATATTAGTGAACCAGATGGATTTTTCCAACAATTGACAATGGTTTCATGGTCATCAGTAGATTCTTAATTCCAGATATTTTTTATTCAATTTAAATTCCACCATCTGCCGTGGCAGGATTCGAACCCGGGTCCCCAGAACAACAGCTGAGTTTCTAGATTAATAGTCTATCGATACCATTCGGCCACTGCTGCCCCAATAATGGTGCATGGTTTTTGCAGTTCCTAGAAGCCTCCATTTACCCTTGCGCTGTGGTTGACTGACCTCTGAAAAACTCCTCAGAGGCTGGTGTTCCTTTACCAGATTCCCTTTATTTACAAACTCAATTCTACTCCGAAGACTGCTTCAGGTGCAAAGTCAGAATCCGGAGTGTCAGTAGCCCTGACGTCCCTCATTATATACACAGGTGAGGCTCCCTGATTGGGCAGGCAATCATTATCTCAATCAGGGAGCTCATACTCGAGCCCCGCCTCATGGGCCTCGTTGAGATCGCTACAACCTCGATTTGCCCCAATCACAGTTCCATTCAGTTTGCCGCCATTCTGGTTGTCTTTGTCGGGTATCTTCAGAAGTGGCAGGCATTACCTTCAATGGCAGCATGAACACCACTGGGCATTTATATTTTAGCAGACCTTTAATGAGGGGCCCAGAAAGTATTAATTTGTTTTAATTTCATAGGTCACAGATTCAATGACAGGAAATAGATGGGCAACTGAATATTCTTACAATATGCCATTTTAAAAGTAAATATTGTTTTCCAAGAAAATCAAAGCTACTGAAGATTGCTCATAAGACTGTTTCCATGGTTTTCCACTACCTCCTAGCAACAGCTAAGTACAGGCCCCGAACTCAGAGTTCCCATCCACTGTTTGCAATAACATTTCATCAGATAGTTCCTTCACTGCAGTGGGCGCAAAACATTGAGGTACTCAAATATTGAATATAACTGCACAGTCAGTCACATGACCAGAGTGGAATCATAGAATCCCTACAGTGCAGGAGGCCATTCGGCCCATCGACACCGACAACAATCCCACCCAGGCCCCTATTCCTGTAACCCCCACAAATTTACCCTGCTAATCCCCCTGACACTAAGGAGAAATTTAGCATGGCCAATCAACCTAACCCACACATTTTTGGACTGTGGGAGGAAACCGGAGCACCCGGAGGAAACCCACGCAGACACGGGGAGAATGTGCAAACTCCACACAGACAGTGACCCAAGCTGGGAATTGAACCCGGGTCTCTGGCGCTGTGAGGTAGCAGTGCTAACCACTGTGCTACCGTGCCGTACGGTAGGAAAAAGATCCTCCATGGGATGAGGGCGTCACTGGCAAGGCCAGCATTTGTTGCCCATCCCTAATTACCGTTGAACTGTGTGGCCGGCTAGGCCATGTCAGAGGGTGGTTAAGAGTCAACCACATTGCTGTGGCTCTGGAGTCACATGTAGGCCAGACCAGTAAAGTTTATCAGGTTTCCTTCCCTGAAGGACATTCATGAACCAGATGGGTTTTGACAACAATCAATGAGGGGAGGCGATGGTCCAATGGTATTATAGAATCCCTACAGTGCAGAAGGAAACCATTCGGCCCATCAAGTCTGCACTGACCACAATCCCACCCAGGCCCTATCCCCGTAACGCCACCTGCTAATCCCCCTGACACTAGGATCAATTCAGCGTGGCCAATCAATCTAACCTGCACATCTTTGGACTGTGGGAGGAAACCGGAGCACCTGGAGGAAGCCCACGCAGACACGGGGAGAACATGCAGATCCACACAGACAGTGACCCGAGGCAGGTAGGAACCCAGGTCCCTGGCGCTGTGAGGCAGCAGTGCTAACCACTGTGCCGCCTCTCGCAAGGACTATTAACCCAGAAACTCAGCTAATGTTCTGGGGACTCGGGTTTGAATCCCGCCACGGCAGATGGTGGAATTTGAATTCACTAAAAAAAAAAATCAGGAATTAAGAATCTACTGATGACCATGAAACCACTGTCGATTGTTGGAAAAACCCATCTGGTTCACTAATGTCCTTTAGGGAAGGAATTCTGCCGTCCTTACCGGGTCTGGCCTACATGTGACTCCAGAGCCACAGCAATGTGGTTGACTCTCAACTGCTCTCCGAGGGCAACTAGGGATGGGCAATAAATGATGGCCCAGCCAGCGACGCCCATGTCCCACGAATGAATTTAAAAAATGATAGTTTCTCAGTCACTATTATTGACACTAGATTTATTAATCAATTTGAATCCACAAGCTGTTGTGGGGGTGGGGACAGCTGGGACTCTGTGTTACGGGTCCAGTGACATTATTGCTATTCCACCATTTCCCCTATTTTTCTCCTCCTTTACCTCCATCTTTGGCCTATTGTGTTGTGCTTCTCTTAGAAAGAGATATCCGATTGGTCCCACTCCGCTACACTTTTCCCCAAATCCCTGCGAATGCTTCCAATTCAAGGAGTTACCCAACTTCCTTTTGATGGTTACGATTGGATTGGCTGCCATCACCCTTTTCAGGCGGAGCCTCCCAGATCATTTTAACATGCTGTGTTTTAAAAAAAAATCCTCCTCTCCTGGTCATTTTACAAGTTATCTTAAATCTGTGTCTTCTGGTTCTCAGCCCTCCTGATATGGCATGCTTGCCTTTATAGGACAGGGCATAGAGTATAAAAGTTGGGGTCTGATGTTGCAGTTGTATAGAACGTTGGTTCGGCCACATTTGGAATACTGCGCCCAGTTCTGGTCGCCACACTACCAGAAGGACGTGGAGGCTTTAGAGAGAGTGCAGAGGAGGTTTACCAGCATGTTGCCTGGTATGGAAGGGCTTAGTTATGAGGAGAGATTGGGTAAACTGGGGTTGTTCTCACTGGAAAGACAGAGGCTGAGGGGTGACCTAATCGAGGTGTATAAAATTATGAAAGGCATAGATAGGGTGAACGGTGGGAAGCTTTTTCCCAGATCGGTGGTGACGTTCATGAGGGGTCATAGGTTCAAGGTGAGGGGGGGGGCGGAGGTTTAACACGGATATCAGAAGGACATATTTTACACAGAGGGTGGTGGGGGCCTGGAATGCGCTGCCGGGCAAGGTGGTGGAGGCAGACACACTGGGAACGTTTAAGACTTATCTAGATAGCCACATGAACGGAGTGGGAATGGAGGGATACAAAAGAATGGTCTAGTTTGGACCAGGGAGCGGCGCGGGCTTGGAGGGCCGAAGGGCCTAATCCTGTGCTGTATTGTTCTTTGTTCTTTGATGGGTGGAAAGTTTCCCCTCACTTAATAAAACACATATTAAATCTCTCATTTAGCTTTCTTTACTCTAAGGAGAGCAATTCCAGCTTCTCAAGTCTCTCCACATAACTGAAGTCTCCCAGTGGTATTATTCTTGAGGATGTTAGCTGACAGTTTTGAGGGTGGCACGGTGGCACAGTGATTAGCACTGCTGCCTCACAGTGCCAGGGACCCAAGTTCGATTCCCGGTTTGGGTCACTGTCTGTGTGGAGTTTGCTCGTTCTCCCCGTGTCTGCGTGGGTTTCCTCCAGTCCTCCGGTTTCCTCCCACATTCGAAAGATGTGTGGGTTAGGTGTATTGTCCCTTAGTGTCCCGGGATGCGTAGGTTAGAGGGATTAGCGGGGTAAATATGTGGGGTTACGGGGATAGGGTATGGATGGGATTGTTGTCGGTATATGCTTGATGGGCTGAATGGCCTCCTTCTGTACTCTAGGGATTCTATGAAAGTCTCCGCAAATGTTGCTGATCCTCATGTATTTAATTCGAGCAATTATTTCTGACGGATGTCTAAACAGCGAGTATTAAGTACGCAAATTGAGTTTCTTTTCCGTGGCTTCATATGATGCCACTCACCAATATTTACCTGTTGAATCGCTGGTGGATCTTCACAGTCATTAGCTTAATCCTATGGTAAGTGTGATTTTAGTATGCCCCATACACAAGACATATTTTCCACAACCAAAGAAAAGGATCTCGGGCAGGGAATTGGGATGACCATGCATCAAGTTTACCAAATACCCTTTGCATCAATATCCTGAAGGTCACCATATCCAGAAGCTGAACTGAACCAGGCACAGGCCGACAGGAGGACAGCAGAAACTGGAAACTCCAAACAAGTAGCTCACCATCTGACCCTCGAATCTTCTCCATCAACTGCAAGGCTGGAGTGAGGAGTGGGATGGAATCCACCTGCATCAATCAAGCTGCAGAGACACTGGAGCAGTTCAGTCGCTTCTCCAATGGAGGTGCTTGCTTGGTCATCACATGGGGACTGAATATCGCCCACCCCACACAGTGTGTTATAGGTTCACCAATCTCAGTTGGCGAGTAAGAAGAGACACTGAGGCTCCCTTAGGTGGTGCCGAGGAGGTGAGCGGGGAAACGACACAAATATACAGACCAGGATCTCAACCGGAGGCTTGCAGTACGAACTGGAATAGACTTTAATAAATAAATAAACTTTATTTTGTCACAAGTAGGCTTACATTAACGCTGCAATGAAGTTACTGTGAAAATCCCCATGCCACTTGCCGATGATATACTTGCATGTTAAGTAGCTTGCCAACACACACACGCGCGCGCATACACATATGCGTGCACACACACACCACATACATGTGCAGACACACACACGCGCGCGTGCGCAGAGACACATCCCACACACACACACACAGAGGCACACACACTCGCAGAGACACAGACACACCACACACACGCGCATGGAGACACAAACATAGACACACACACCCACAAACACAGACACACAAACACAGACACACACCACACACTCACAGAAATGCAGACAGACACACGCGCGCAGACACACACACACCCACACACAAAGCTGACACGTTGCATGACCATTGGAGCAAGATAGCAGAGAGAACGGAAGCTTGCAGAACGCTAATCCACCTGGGAATCGGTGGCTACGGGAGAGATAGTGTGAAAAGGTCACAAAAAAAACTATTTGCCAATGATTAAATTCTAAATCAATGTTACTCTCTTCACGTCTGCCATTATAAAAGTCACTTTCGGGTGGTATATACCAGACTTGAGCAGTAAGAGAACTTCAGCCAAGTTATGTGGTTTTTAGCAGTTTGGATTATGAAGCTCATGACTTTAATCAATATCTCAGAGCGTAACTTGGCATGTGAAGGAGTTCCACTGGCCACTGAAACAACTGCGAAACAAGCCTTAGCATTCAGCTGATGAGAATCACCAGTCTTCAAAGTCAAAGTGAAGTTAAACTTCCAGCAAATGGCGACGGACTAATTTGATGGAAGCTTTCAGGTCGTAATTAATCTGGTGCTGAAAATATTAAAGTTCTCCTTGCAGAAGTAGAAATAAAAAGCAAAAGAACGCCTACCTGGGAACTCTGCCCGTTAAGCTTTCTTCACTCGAGGATGATTTAGGTCTTCTTTCTACGTCAGGTTTCAGATTTTCAGTCACTCCACTTTGCACTGTCTGCTTGTCCTCCTGCTGCGTCTCCTCCTGGGGCTGCGCACACTGCTGCTCTTCCATCTTTTCTTCTTTTTCGCTCTCACTTTCATTGTCACTATCTTCGCCCAAGATGTCATCCACCTGCCAAATGGGGTAACATCGTTAAATTAAGTCAATACAATTACAAAGGGTTGAGAATGTAGCCCAGTCCATTATGCATACCAGCCTCCCATCCATTGACTCTGAATACACTTCCCACTGCCTCGGGAAAGTAGCCAGCATAGTTAAAGACCCCACACACCCCAGAAATGCTCTCCTCCACCTTCTTTTGTCGGGAAAAAGGTACAAAAGTCTGAGGTCATGTACTAACCAACTCAAGAACAGCTTCTGCCCTGCTGCCAACAAACTTTTGAATGGATCTATCATATATTAAGCTGATCTTTCTCTTCACCCGACCTCTAACTGCAATACTATATCCTGTATCCTATCCTTTCCTTTCCCATATGTACTCTATCAACAGTATGCTTTGTCTGTATAGCGTGCAAGAAACAATACTTTTCACTGTATCCCAATAAATGTGACGGTAATAAATCAAATCAAAAAATAATTACACAGGGGAATGGAAACAGGTTACTGGTCTCCAAATGGTCTCCAGGGGCAGCACGGTGGCACTGCTGCCTCACAGCGCCAGAGACCCAGGTTCAATTCTAGCCTTGGGTGACTGTCTGCGTGGAGTCTGCATGCTCTCCCTGTGTCTGTGTGGGTTTCCTCCCACAGTCCGAAAGATGTGCTGGTTAGGTGCGTTGGCCATGCTAAATTCTCCCTCAGTGTACCCGAACAGGCGCCGGAGTGTGGCGACTTGGGATTTTCACAGTAACTTCATTGCAGTGTGAATGTAAGACCACTTGTGACACTAATAAATAAATAACCTGAAACTTAATACGTTGGTGCTGTAATCTGTTCTTCCACTCCTCAAACACTTATTCCATAAAATTAAGTAACATGTTAAAAAAAAGTTACTTTTGGAAGAAAAATAAACAATCTTGATTGTACCAGGGCGGCACGGTAGCACAGTGGCTAGCATTGCTGCCTCATAGCGCCAGGGACTTGGGTTCAATTTTGGCCTCGGGTGACTGTCTGTGTAGAGTTTGCATGTTGTCCCCATGCCTGCGTGGGTTTCCTCCCACAGTCCAAAGATGTGCGGGTTAGGTTGATTGGTCATGCTAATAGTGTCCCTTAGTGTCGGGGGATTGGGAGGGTAAATATATGGGGTTACGGGGATAGGACCTGGGTGGGATTGTTGTTGGTGCAGACTCGATGGGCTAAGTGGCCTCCTTCTGCACTGTAGATTCTATGACTATCGTGAGTGTTTATGTCCCGCATGATCCTTCCTCCATTTTCCCTTGTTTAACCCCATCAACTTATCTTTCTAGTGCTTTCTCTCTCATGTGTTTGTCCGACTTCCCACAAACCCAACTTCGGTATTCACCTCAACCACTCCTTCAAACTCCGCAATCTAAACCACTCTGCTGGTGTTAACAGGAGCTCGCTCCAGGCACTGATATCAAGGAAGCTCATATATTTTGCACCGGTGATGTGAACAGGAGGGGAGTGTTTGGAGAGAGGGAGAGCGAGGCAAAACACCTGGAAAACTGGTACAAGGAAGACCCAGGATGACCTGGATAGACAATATCAGAATGTGGACTGGCCTCTCTATAGGATGGTCAGTGAGGGAGGCAAAGGGTCAAAATCAGTGGAGAAAGACTGTTCATTGTGTGGCCAACCCTCAGAATGAGGACAGGGATGCGATGGCCTAGTGGTATTATCGCTAGATTATTAATCCAGAAACTCAGCTAATGTTCTGGGGACCCGGGATCGAATCCCACCACGGCAGATGGTGGAATGCATTCAACAAACGATATCTAGAATTTGGAATCTACTGATGACCATGGAATCATTGTCGATTGTCGGAAAAACACAGTTGAGAGTCAACTACAGTGTTGTGGAACTGGAGTTACATGTAGGCCAGGCCAGGACGGTCACATGTAGGCCAGACCAGGTAAGGACAGTAGATTTCCTTCCCTAAAGGGCATTAGTGAACCAGATGGGTTTTTCCGACAATCGACAATGGTTTCATGGTCATCAGTCGATTCTTAATTCCAGATATTTTTCTATTGAATTCAAATTCCACCAGGATCCCAAGAACATTGGCTGAGTTTCTGGATTAATAGTCTAGCGATAATACCACTAGGCCATCGCCTCCCCTCATTGATTGTTGTCAAAACCCATCTGGTTCATGAATGTCCTTCAGGGAAGGAAATCTGCCATCTTTACCTGGTCTGGCCGACATGTGACTCCAGAGCCACAGCAATGTGGTCGATTCTTAAATGCTCCCTCAAGGGCAACTAGGAATGGGCAATAAATGCTGGGCAGCCAGCGATGCCCATGTCCCACAAATGAATAAAAACACTCACTCTCAGGGTGAAGAAGTGTTTCTGCCGAGTTCCCTGTTGGATCCTTAGTGACTATCTTATATTAAAGGCCAGTTGGTTGTGTCTCCCCATCAGTGGAAACATTATCTCCACATCCTCCCTATCAAACCCGTTCACAATTTTCAAGACCTCTATCAGAGCACATCTCCGCCCTCGCTTTTCTCATGAACCTCAGCCGGTTCAGTCTTGCCCGATGGCTGTACCCTCTCAAACTTGTCTTGGAGTGGTTTTGTGTGCACGTGGTGCCAAGTGACAGCTCTCCCTTGCGCTGTTTGAGTAGTGCATCCACTCCTCCAGTCAATAATCACTGCCTCACGCACTCCAACCTGCCTGTGGCCAAAGCCACACAGACAGTCACAGCATGCCACCCTCACCGATAACCTGGCAGTTCGGCAATACTTTCAGGAAAGCATCCATCACCCACAAATCTCTTCTTTTCTAAAAACTTTTGCTGCCAAATATTACCTTTGTTCCAGTGCAATCTTAGACAGAGTTCAGCGGTCAAGGGATAATGGGACAGACACACGTATCTCTTCAAACTATTAATCCTGGACAGAATGCACTCTTTCCTCACACTCCCTCAGTGCCGGGAGCACGATTTGGAGCCACAGTCTCCTGATTCAGACACACGAGTGTTGCCAATGATGACCCAGCAGTACCGAATGCATTCATGAAAACATTAGCAAGTGTTCGGCAAGTAAGCCTCTGCACAATATTTAATCATAGAATCTCTACGGTGCAGAAGACCCATCGAGCCTGCACCGACAACAACCCCACCCAAACCTTATCCCCATAACCCCATGTACTTACCCGGTGGCACAGTGGTTAGCACTGCTGCCTCACAGCGCCAGGGGCCCGGGTTCGATTCCCGGCTTGGGTCACTGTCTGTGTGGAGTTTGCACCTTCTCCCCGTGTCTGCGTGGGTTTCCTCCGGGTGCTCCGGTTTCCTCCCACAGTCCAAAGGTGTGCGGGTTAGGTGGATTGGCCGTGCTAAATTGCCCCCTAGTGTCAGGGGACTAGCTAGGGTAAATGCATGGAGTTATGGGGATAGGGCCTGGGTGGGATTGTTGTCGGTGCAGGTTCCCTAGGCCGAATGGCCTCCTTCTGCACTGTAGGGATTCGATGATAATCCGCCTTGGGCGGGGATAGTCTAACATTGAATTTTATTTATTACTTTGTTTATTTATTGCATTTTTATAACAGGCTGCTCAGACACACCTTTAAAACTGTGGGGTTCCATTATATGAAGTGGTTAATTTGCTTCAACATGTACCAACAAGAACACATGGTGTGCACAGTGTTCACCGTGACTTGCTATACTCTACGCTGTGGCCTCAGTTGCCCAGCAACTGTCTAATTTAACTAAGCTCAGCGAAGTGGGGTTCTTAACTCAGATCTATACACGGTGCCATACCTATATCTGCCAGGGTTTAGTCATGAAAAAGAGGGTTATAATGTTCAACAAGGTCTGCTGGTAGGGGTACAAGGGCAACCTGACGGATCCGGAACGGAGTACGCAACGCAAGACATCTGCCGTGATTAAAACCATTACTAATTTCCTGTTGCAAGTGCTCTGAGACTAGAATCTACAAACTAATTTATATGCTGTTCATAGATCACAGCTCAGCACAGATAGTAAAACCCAATAATATCTGCCAACTCAGTGAATCCAATTAGTTCCCCGAATGTAACCTTCCCATCAGCATCCTTGCTCAAACAAACAAGCCATCTGACTTTGGAAACACAAGAGAAACCTTCATTGTACCACAGCTGTAAACTACCGCGTTCGTGCAGGACGACCAGAATGTGACACAAGGCAAGAAATGTTCAGAAGAGAAAACCAGTTTGTAACCGTTCGAACTGCTGACATTCGCTCCATGCTTAAATGGGAGTGTGAATCCTGCTCTCAATGTTTCCCATTCTCTCTCTCTCCTTCCCTCCTGAAGACAGTGACCCATTCTATGATTTCTTCTATGATTTGTCAGGTAACATTTCCAGGTACCTTGACAATCTTCACTCAGAGAGGGCAATCGCATGCTGGCTAATCCAGACAACAAATATTTAAAATTTATTTATTAGCATTTTAAGTAAGGGCTTAATAAAGAAATATCATTACTCCAAAATTGGAGCCTTGCCGTGGGTCACTCCCCACAATTATACACAGTTCCTTATTTATAGTGAATCAGCTGGTCAGCTGACTATTACATCACTCTGTAATTGGTTCCATGATTTACTGGGTCAGCTGACCCTTACATCTTGTTCCCATTGGTCACATTACATCCAATACAAAGTTGTCACTGGTCACATTCTAACAAGGCTGACATCAACACGGCACTGAGGTAACTGAAAACCCCGTACTTTAAGTTTATTTATTAGCGTCACAAGTAGGCTTACATTAACACTGCAATTAAGTTACTGTGAAACTCCCCTAGTCGCCACACTCAGGCACTTGTTCGGGTACACTGAGGGAGAATTTAGCATGGCCAATGCACCCTAACCAGCACGTCTGTCGGACTGTGGGAGGAAACCGGGCACCCAGAGGAAATCTACGCAGACTCCGCACAGACAGTGACCCAAGTCAGGAATTGAACCCAGGTCCCTGGTGTTGTGAGGCAGCAGTGCTAACCACTGTGCCACCACGGCACCAACGCCTCTACTTTCTCAGAAGACTGAGGAAATTTGGCATGCCTGCTACGACTCTCGTCAACTTTTACAGATGTACCATAGAAAGCATTCTTTCTGGTTATATCACAGCTTGGTATGGCTCCTGCTCTGCCCAAGTTTGCAAGAAACTGAAGGGTTGTGAACGTAACCCAGTCCAACACGCAAACCAGCCTCCCATCCATTGACTCTGTTTACACTTCCCGCTGCCTCGGAAAAGCAGCCAGCATAATCAAGGACCCCATGCACCCAGGCATACTCTCTTCCACCTTCTTCTGTCGGGAAAACGATACAAAAGTCTGAGGACTCGCTCCAACTGACTCGAGAACAGCTTCTTCCCTGCTGCCATCAGACTTTTGAATGGACCTACCTCGTATTAAGTTGATCTTCCTCTACACCCTAGCTATGACTGTAACACTACACTCTGCACTCTCTCATTTCCTTCTCTATGAATGGTATGCTTTGCATAGCGCGCAAGAAACAACACATTTCACTGTATACCAATACATGTGACAATAATAAATCAAATCAAAAAGTTACCAACGCACAATTTGCAGAGGAGTAGTGGAGTTGTAACACTCCCACTCAACCAAAGAAACTTCCCTGATTATCCTGTTGTCTCTTTCACTGTTGTCTGCGCCATCTTTCTCTACACAAGTTGGCCGCTGCATTTCCCACAATACATTTGGGGCGACACAGTGGTTAGCGCTGCTGCCTCACGGCGCCAGGGACCCCGGGTCCGATTCCCAGCTTGGGTCACTGTCTGCGTGGAGTTTGCATGTTCTTCCCGTGTCTGCGTGGGTTTCCTCCGGGTGCTCCGGTTTCCTCCCGCAGTCCAAACATGCGCGGGTTAGGTGGATTGGCCATGCTAAATTGACCTTAGTGTCAGGGTAAAATATGTGGGGTTATGGGAATAGGGCCTGGGTGGGATTGTAGTCGATGCAGACTTGAAGGGCCGAATGGTCTCCTTCTGCACTGTAGGGGATTGTATGACAACAGGAGATGCTGTTCAATGAGCAAGTGATTTGGAATGGCCTGCAGTCGCCTACACCTCTGCAATGGAAATGCAAGTCTTCATTTTCAATTGGAAAAGTAAATCAAAAATGGTAACAGCACAGCTAGGGGGAACATCATATTCACAGCCATGAGTAAATTATTGAACGTTTTTAATTAAATAAGTCTGAATTTGATGCTAGGTTTATGAAAGACAATGCCTCCACTGTCAACGTTGTCTTTGTGATGCGTCAGATTGAGTATTGTAATTACATCCGGCACATTCACTGCTGTCCTGAGCACTGCTGTTTGAATTGGAATTTCTAAGCCTTGTTCGGATTAAAAATAATTCACTTCCTGTTTAGCTGGAACAAGCAAACATGAAGCAGTGGCAAACAAGTATTACTGTCAACTTGTGAGCACAGGGATAGAGTGTCCCCACTGCTGGCCAGGCGACTCAGCAGAGAGCAGTGGTCTGTGGGCCAGCGTATTGCAAAGTGCTCCTACTCAGCGAGCCACTGACAGCATCAAAGAGGCAACAGGTCTGCTCACTAACTGATTCCAAACCATGTACAGCCAGAGAGAATTCATCCTTTGGCACTGAACAATGTGTAATATATTCTGGGGTGGCACAGTGGTGAGCACTGCTGCCTCTCAACGCCAAGGACCCGGGTTCAATTCCCGGCTTGGGTGACTGTCTGTGTGGAGTAGCATGTTCTCCCCGTGTCTGCATGGGTTTCCTCTGGGTGCTCTGTTTCCTCCCACAGTCCAAAGATGTGCAGGTTTGGTGGATTGGGAATAATACATTGCCCCTTAGTGACCAAAGATGTGCAGGTTAGGGGGATTGGCCAAGCTAAATTGCCCCTTAGTAAAGTTAAAGTTTATCTATTAGTCACAAGTAAGGCTTACATTAACACTGCAATGAAGTTACTGTGAAAATCGGCATTAGATGGATTGGCCAGGCTAAATTGCCCCTTAGTGTTCAAAGATGGGCAGGTAAGGGGGCTATGATCAATGAGCGGGATTACGGGGAGAAGATGGGGACCGAGGTACAGTGCTCTTTCAGAGAGTCGGTGTGGACTCAATGGGCCGAATGGCCTCCTTCCGCAGTGTAAGGACACTATGGAAAAGAAGTGCATTTATCGACACAACTTGTGAAACAATAAAGCCCAAGAAGAACGAGGTATTTTGAAAAAATTAATTCTTGGGAGATGGCTGTAATTTGTTTGGTCAGAAGTATGGAATTTGTCAATGAGAGAAATAAATTGATAAATAACAATAAACACACTGAATCAGAAACAGCTAACACATTAGGCATGTTTCAGTGAAAGGTTTTACTCACCTTTCCTGTCCTGCCATAAATCATAGCTATAAAATGTTAACAGGCGTTAATCCCACATGAGTGATAATGTGTCGAGAGCGAGTGAACGTTCTGGGTCAGATCATTTCCATAACCCTCCACAGATCCGGCTGCAGATTTCAGTGGGCAGTGCCCGAATGGTAAGGATGGGGAAACTGCACGCCAAGGTGGGGACAGGGGATGCTTAACGTGGGCCCGGGGGTGTGGAAGGGAGGCAGAGGCCTCTCTGCAAAGACGATGAAGACAGGAGGGAACCCAACTCTGTCTTGATCTTTATTATTGTCACATGTATTAGTATACAGTGAAAAGCAGACAAAGCATACCATTCATAGAGAAGGAAAGGAGAGAGTGCAAAATGTAGTGTCACAGTCATAGCTAAGGTGTAGAGAAAGATCAACTTAATGCGAGATAGGTCCATTCAAAAGTCTGATGGCAGCAGGGAAGAAGCTGTTCTTGAGTCGGTTGGTACGTGACCTCAGACTTTTGCATCTTTTTCTCGACGGAAGGAGGTGGAAGAGAGAATGTCTGGGGTGCGTGGGGGTCCTTGATTATGCTGGTTGCTTTCCCGAGTCAGTGGGAAGTACAGACAGAGTCAATGGGTGGGAGGCTGGTTTGAGTGATGGACTGGGCTTCCTTCACGGCCCTTTGTAGTTTCTTGCGGTCTTGGGCAGAGCAGGAGCCACACCAAGCTGTGATACAACCAGAAAGAATGCTTTCCATGCTGCGAATAAGCCGCGTAAACGTACCACGTGACTCCTTGTTTAGTTCCATCACTCTGAACGATGTAATGGATGGAAAGATTAGAATTGCACATGCACAGAGTTGGCAGATGCAGGCGATTAAAGGATCACAATGGGTGCACTAAAAATTCTGGGGGGTTCGCAAGGCATCTCATTCCGTGAGCTGCTTTCCCCAAAGCCACTGAGGGAGGGGGTTAAAAGGGAAGTGAAACCTCCGCTAAGGATAGAAAGCAGACCACAAGTTGACTAGACTTGGCGGTCAGCCTGTGGCACCCCCTATATATCTGGCTCTCTGTTGACTTAGACCCTATCTAGACACTTCACCTTTGTAGATGGGGCACATGGCTGCTACTGTACATTGGTGGCGGAGGAAGTGAATGTTTAAGGTGATGGATGGGGTGCCAATCAAACAGGCTGCTTTGTCCTGGATGGTGTTGAGCTTTTTGAGTGTTTGGAAACACTTCTTGAAACATACTTCCAACTTGTGCCTTGTAGGAGGACAGGCTTTGAGAAATCAGGAGATGAGTTTCCTGCCGCAGAATTCCCAGCCTCTGACCTCTTTACATTGCACTATGCGCCGTGCACATTGGTGCTTAACAGTTTTCCTTCTGTCCCCAGTGGAGTCAGGGTCAGAGTGCAGTTAGCCATGAAGTAGAGCGATAGTTCTTGTTGCACACCACATTGGCTTGACATCAAGAAGAGTACAAGTTCTGTACAATCTTCAACCTGATTTACAAAGTGCGCCATGAGTTTAATGGACTCTCGGCAAATCTGCATGACCTCAACCTGATTAACTGGGGCAAGAGATTGCTGCCTCATAGAATCCTATGGTGCAGAAGGAGGCTATTCAGCCCATCAAGTCTGCACTGACCACAAACCCACTCAGGCCCTATTCCCTTAACACCACGCATTGACCCTGTTAATCCCCCTGACACTAAGGGGCAATTTAGCATGGCCAATCAACCTAACCCGCGCATCTTTGGACTGTGGGAGGAAACCGGAGCACCCGGAGGAAACCCACGCAGACACGGGGAGAATGTGCAAACTCTGCACTGACAGTGACCCGAGGCCGGAATTGAATCCGGGTCCCTGGCGCTGTGAGGCAGCAGTGCTAACCACTGTGCTACCGTGCCTCCAAAATTTTTATACTAACCGCTGAGGACAGATTGCTTCCAACTTGGCTTCAACCTGTCGAGGAAAAACAATGGATTCCAAACTGCAGCTACTCTGACACTGAGACACAAAGTGATGTCAGGACAGTGGCCAAAAGCTTGGTGAAAAGGGAAGGCTTTGAGGAACAGAGAGGTGGAGAGTTTGAGGGAAGGAGTTCAATTGTTCAGCACAAGGAAGGGCCAATTAAGCAGTAATTACGCAAATTCAGCGAGCAGAAGAATCAAGATGTATTCAATATATGAGGAAAGATTGACTAGATTAGGATTGTTTTCGCTGGAGTTCAGACGAATGGGGGGGATCTCATAGAGACGTATAAAATTCTAACAGGACTAGACAGGGCAGATACAGGGTGGATGTTCCCAATGATGGGGGAGTCCAGAACCAGGGGTCACAGTTTGAGGATTCAGGGTCGACCATTTAGGACGGAGATGGGGAGACATTTCTTCACCCAAAGAGTGGTGAGCCTGTGGAATTCATTACCACGGGAAGTAGTTGATGCCAAAACATTGAATGTATTCAAGAGGCGGCTGGATATAGCACTTGGGGCGAATGGGATCAAAGGTTATGGGGAGAAAGCAGGTTAGGCTATTGAGTTGGACGATCAGCCATGATCGTGATGAATGGCGGAACAGGCTCGAAGGGCCAAATGGCCTCCTCCTGCTCCTTTCTTCTATGTTTCTCCTCGGGGGAAACAAAAACCCTGATGAAAAGATGTTTGAAAATCACTTTTTCAATGATTGCAAGCACCATCTCATGGGACACAAGAAATATTCCACAGGGCTGAATTCTCTTAAATTCCACCGACTAAAAATAAAGTATCTTTGTGACCTGTGAATCATTGTTGCACTTTCTTTTATATTGTAGAACAAGCACAAGTATCTGAATATTTACCTGGATAAGTTGTGCACTTTACTCATTCAAACTTAAACAGGAGTTTAACTTTGTTTCTGTTTGAAAATGTGGGATGAACACAAGAATTTTCCACTTGGAATTGATTTATTATTGTCACATGTATTGGGATACAGTGAGAAGTATTGTTTCCTGCACTATACAGACAAAGCATACTGTCTGTAGAGTACCTGGGCGGCGGTGCACGGTGGCACAGTGGTTAGCACTCCTGCCTCACAGCGCCAGGGACCCGGGTTCGATTCCCGCCTTGGGTGACTGTCTGTGTGGAGTTTGCAAGTTCTCCCCGTGTCCGCATGGGTTTCCTCCGGATGCTCCGGTGTCCTCTCACAGTCCAAAAATGTGCGGGTTAGGTTGATTGGCCATGCTAAATTGACCCTTAGTGTCAGGGGGATGAGCAGGGTAAATGCATGGGGTTACTAGGATAGGGCCTGGGTGGGATTGTGGTTGGTGCAGACTCAATGGGCCGAATGGCCTCCTTCTGCATTGCAGGGATTCTATGAGGAGGAAAGGGGAGGAGGCAGAATGTAGTGTTGTGGTTACAGATAGAGTGAAGAGAAAAATCAGCTTAATGTGTGATAGGACCATTCAAAAGTCTGATGGGCAGCAGGGAAGAAGCTGTTCTCGAGTCGAATCGGATCCTTCTTAAAATTAATCTGCTGTCCAGCTGTTTGCCAAAGTGCTGTGCTACACCCACGAAAATCAGCAGGAGTGCCAACTGCAAATGGCGCTTCAGGGAAGGAAAGCTGCCGTCCTTACCTGGTCTGGCCTACATGTGACTCCAGAGCCACAGCCATGTGGTTGACTCTCAACTGCCCACTGAAATGGCCCAGCAAGACACTTAGGCAATTAGGGATGGGCAATAAATGCTGACCAGCCAGTGACGCTCATGTTCCGTGAATGAATTAAAAAAACATTAACGGACAAAGATAGCAGGTTCAGTGTATCAACGCTTGTATTGTAAGTTGTGGCACTTAGAGGAGACACTTCTTCAAATGTACCTCCCTGACTGAGCCATGTCGGCTGTTGTCGAATGTTGTTTTATAATGCTCCTATGAAGCAACTAGAACATTTTATTACCTTAAAAGCATTACAGAAATATAAGTTGCTGTTTCTATATAAATGAGCTTGGAAGATCAAAAGAAACACTCAATGATTGAACTCCCAGTTAAGATGCTGCGGTCATTTTTCCTTCCATTTTACAAAAATGCTTTTAAACCAACGCTTCCGTGGGGGAAAACATTTCTGTAAAACATCGGCAAGAGGTACTACATTCAAACGCCATCCACTGCAATCGATTTTCTTTTTTATTGCTAACTCAATCACTTTCTTTGATGTTTAAATCACAATTGATTCAGGCTGATCTCGGAGGATATGTTTCTGGTAACAAACGCTAGGGATGAGGGACTTCAACTATGTGGAGAGACTAGAGAAGTGGGATTGCATCCCTCAGATCAGAGATGGTTCAAAAGAAGACTGAGTAGAGGTGTTCAAGTGAGTTAGGAAGTGTTTGCAAAGATGACTAAAGCAAAACTATTTCCATTAGTGTACCTTTAAGAGTTTTTTAAAATCATGATCTCTGCAGCTCTCACAGTCAGTGTTTCTCAGCTCACAGCTTTAGAATCATATAATCATAGAAACCCTACAGTACAGAAAGAGGCCATTCAGCCCATCGAGTCTGCACCGACCACAATCCCACCCAGGCCCGACCCCCATATCCCTACATATTTACCCACTAATCCCTCTAACCTACGCATCTCAGGACACTAAGGGCAGTTTTTTTTAGCATGGCCAATCAACCTAACCCGCACATCTTTGGACTGTGGGAGGAAACCGGAACACCCGGAGGAAACCCACGCAGACACGGGGAGAATGTGCAGCCTCCACACAGACAGTGACCCAAGCCGGGAATTGAACCCAGGTCCCTGGAGCTGTGAAGCAGCAGTGCTAACCACTGTGCTACCGCGCCGCCCACTGATGTCGCCTTTAGCTGATGTCATTGTTGCCAGGCTGACTACGATGAGTCCTTTTATTGCTACTTAAGTGGTTTCAATGGGGTTGTCTACGTTTACTCTGGGATTAGTTTTACGATCCTAGAATTGGATCATAGAGTCATAGAATTCTACAGTGCAGAAGGAGGCCATTCGGCCCATTGAGTCTGCACCGACCACAATCCCACCCAGGACCTATCCCCACAACCCCATGCATTTACCCTAGCTAGTCCCCCTGACACTAAGGGGCAGTTTAACATGATCAATCCACCTAACGCACACATCTTTGGAATATGGGAAGCAACCGGAGCACCCAGAGGAAACCCACGCAGACACAGGGAGAATGTGCAAACTCCACACAGACACTGACCCAAGCCGGGAATCGGGTGCTGTGAGGCTGCAGTGCTGACCACTGTGCCGCTCAAATCCTCCATTGTTAAGATGGTGATCATGTGTTTTCGGAAAGTTTTTTTAATTTTCAGTTTGGAGCTGCAGGTTTGAGTTTGAGTTTTAGAAGGGACAGCAAGCTAAAAAGAAGTGTTTTCTCTCTCTCCCTGTTGTTTTGAAAATTCTGTTGGTTAGCTGAAAACAAGATCTTGTTTTCCTGAAGGGTGAAAATCTGCTGTTGTTGGGGGCTAGCCAGAGTCTCTCTGGCGTTTTAGGAAGCTGTCTTGTCTTCAAACTGCTTGGAGTGAATCCAGAGGACTGCAAGCTTCAACCAAAGGACTCAATTTCCAGTATAATAAAAGCAAAATGCTGCAGATGCTGGAATCTGAGACAAAAACAGAAAATGCTGGAAAATCTCAGCAGGTCTGACAGCATCTGTGGGGAGAGAATGGAGCCAACGTTTCGAGTCTGGATGACCCTTCGTCAATTTCCAGTATCACGTGAGCCTTAGTCCATGCTGTGTTGAACCTGATTAAAGAATTGTTTATGGAGGTTGGTTTGATTGGGCAGCTTGTATATATTCATGATCATGATTGTTTGTTTCTTGTTTGTAATTGATAAAAGTTCTTGTTAATTTTCTTACTATACATGTTAACTATATTCGTAGATACGCTTTGTTTGATAAAAGCTCCCTAGTGGGTCACTTGAATCATACCTGAGGTGAAACATCTCATGCTTATCCTAGCCAAATTCAAGATGCAAAACTTATGATTTAGACGGGCTCCATGAAACACTTGGGAGTTTCTAACCTGAACCATAACACCATGACCAGAGAGTTGGGAACCAGAGGACACAGATTTGAAGTAATTGGCAAAAAGGCCAGCGGGACAGGTAAGGAGAATTGTTTTTAATGCAGTAAAGTGCTGTGATCTGGAAGGCATTGACTTAAAGGTAGTGGAAGCAGATTCAATAGTATCGTTCAAAAGGGTGTTGAGCAAATACCTGAAGTGGAAGGAATAGCAGGGCTATGAGGAGAAAGGGGGATTAACTGGGTAGATCTTTCAGAGACGCAGCAGATGGACCAAATCCTCCCAGCCTCCCATTCATTGACTCTGTCTACACTATCTGTCTACACTATCCGCTGCCTCGACAAAGCAGCCAGCATAATTAAGGACCCCACGCATCCCGGACATTCTCTCTTCCACCTTCTTCCCTCGAGAAAAAGATACAAAAGTCTGAGGTCACGTACCAACTGACTCAAGAACAGCTTCTTCCCGCTGCTGTCAGACTCTTGAATGGACCTACCTCGCACTAAGTTGATCTTTCTCTACACTCTAGCTATGACTGTAACACTACATTCTGCACTCTCTCCTTTCCTTCTCTATGAACGGTATGCTTTGTCTGTATAGCGCGCAAGAAACAATACTTTTCACTGCATACTGATACATGTGACAATAATAATAAATAGCATCAAAGTGGCCTCTTCCTGCACTGTATAATTCTATGACTAGACATAGACTTAGGATTGATTCCAATCCCGGGCTCCCAATAAGGAATGGCACTAGCAGGTCACTCAACTCAACCCACTGAGGGTGTTGATTCTTTACTTAGTAAAATTAATGAAGAGTACATGATGGGTTGTCCAACTCAATTCTCCTCACGATTTGCTTCTTGCAAGTGCTGTTCACGTGTGGAAGTATCAGCTCACAGAGTCGCTCACTGAACCAAAAGACTGACAAACTATGTTTCTACTGCAGCGATACCATGTTCCCGTACATCTACAACTGACCTTCCATCACCGCAAACAAGGCAAGGTTAAGGCAAAAGCCCAAATAAAACATAGGGACAAAAGTAGGCAAGCTTACTAAATTGTCCCATGCACAGGATAAATTTGGAAGTCTTGTGGCACAATGGGGTAATGTCCCTGTCTCTGAGCCAGAAGCTCTGGGTTCGAGTCCTGCCCCAGGACTTAGAAACCCTACAGTGCAGAAGGAGGCCATTCGGCCCATCGAGTCTGCACCGACCACAATCCCACCCAGGCCCTACCCCCACATATTTACCCGCTAATCCCTCTAACCTACGCATCTCAGGACTCTAAGGGGCAATTTTTAACCTGGCCAATCAACCTAACCCACACATCTTTGGACTGTGGGAGGAAACCGGAGCACCTGGAGGAAACCCATGCAGACACGAGGAGAATGTGCACACTCCACACAGACAGCGACCCAAGCCGGGAATCGAACCCAGGTCCCTGGAGCTGTGAAGCAACAGTGCTAACCACTGTGCTACCGTGCCGACTTAGTGGTCAAAGGAAGGTGTGTTCCGTAACACGACCGAACAGGTTTGAGTATCAAGCTACACGTCCTTCCAAAACCGACCAGGCGGTCAGAGATGGGGTAGATTCCTGGTCAGCTATATGATGGAAAGAATGTTGGTGCTTCTACCGTCACTACCCATTGCTCCACGCTGCAACACACACACAAAATGTGCGTGTTGCCACAGCAACTCGGACTCCCTGAGTGAACTGTACCACAGCACGGTGGGAATTGATGTTGCCTCACTAGCTCTCCACGTGCACCGGAAGATGCATCAAAGCTCGTTACATTGAAGAGGGGAAATAAACAAAGGCTCAGTTTTGTCCCCAGTTCATCCTCCCTCTCTTGAAGATGCTGCCCCCCCTCCCATGGTGGTTAGTTATGCTTTCCCGGGCACCGGGAATGTTTAGATATGTTTAATATCTAACCCCGAAAGACAGTGCCGCACTCCCTCAGCACTACACATGACTGTCCGTCTAGATTTGATGCTCAATTCTCGGGAGTTAACGGAGAGTGTTTAGAATGAGAGGTGAGAGTGCTACCACTAAGCCATCTCCCTGATGTTAAAATAACGTTTACTGAGGAGAAAGGACTACGAAGAAAAATGTCTGTTTGTGTAAACTGATTTAACTCAGCCTCTTTATTCTTTTGATGATGTGACTCTGGCTTTTAAAGCAAAGCACTTTGAGCAACTACAATCATTAGGGTCATTAAAGCAAATATGAAGTAATTAATTTTTTGTTCATTTAAACCACAGTTTTGTTTTTGCCCTGAAGTATAATTGTCTGCATACAGTAGCTATTTTCGCATTCAGGCCAACATAGTAAGGATCATTAACCAGTCAAGGCACGGTGCTTAGCACTGTTCCTCACAGTGGCAGGGGCCTGAGTTCGATTCCCAGCTTGGGTCACTGTCTGTGTGGAGTTTGCACATTCTCCCCATGTCTGCTTGGGTTTCCTCAGGGTCCTCCGGTTTATACCCACACTCTAAAAGACGTGCCAGTTAGATGCATTGGCCATGCTAAATTCTCCCTCAGTGTACTCGAACAGGCGCTGGAGTGTGGTGACTAGGGGATTTTCACAGTAACTTCATTGCAGTGTTAATGTAAGCCTTACTTGTGACACTAATATATAAACTTAAAGGAGAACTAAACAGCCAACTGCTAAACTGAACAGAATTCGCAAGGGATGTTTGCATTTTGGAGAAAAAGTCAAAGCTTTTTTATTTATTCTTTCTTGGAAGGTGGGTGTCGCTGGCAGGGCCAGCATTTGTTCTCCATCTCTAAATGCCCTCACTGAACTGAGTGGCTTTGCCGGGCCATTCCAGAGGGGCAGTTGAGAGTCAGCCACACTTCTGGGTATCTGGAGTCACATGTAGGCCAGACCGGGTAAGGACGGCAGATTTCCTTCCCTAAAGGGCATTCGTGAACCATGATGGGGACCATGGGCTACCTTACAATTCCGGATTTTGTTAACTGAACTTAAATTCCACCAGCTGCTCTGGTGGGGTTCGAATTCAACACGAGGTCATGTTGCAGCTGCACAAAACTCTTGTGCGGCCGCACTTGGAGTATTGCGTACAGTTCTGGTCGCTGCATTATAGGAAGGATGTGGAAGCATTGGAAAGGGTGCAGAGGAGATTTACCAGGATGTTGCCTGGTATGGTGGGAAGGTCTTATGAGGAAAGGCTGAGGGACTTGAGGCTGTTTTCATCAGAGAGAAGAAGGTTAAGAGGTGACTTAATAGGGGCATACAAGATGATCAGAGGATTAGGTAGGGTGGACAGCGAGAGCCTTTTTCCTCAGATGGTGATGGCTAGCACGAGGGGACATAGCTTTAAATTGAGAGGTGATAGATATAGGACAGATGTCAGAGGTAGGTTCTTCACTCAGAGAGTAGTAAGGGCTTGGAATGCCCTGCCTGCAACAGTAGTGGACTCACTACAACATTAAGGGCATTTAAATGGTCATTGGATAAACATATGGATGCTATGTTGGGGGGCACGGTAGCACAGTGGTTAGCACTGCTGCCTCACAGCTCCAGGGACCTGGGTTCGATTCCCGGCTTGGGTCACTGTCTGTGTGGAGTTTGCACATTCTCCTCGTGTCTGCGTGGGTTTCCTCCGGGTGCTCCGGTTTCCTCCCACAGTCCAAAGATCTGTGGGTTAGGTTGATTGGCCATGTTAAAAAAAATTGCCCCTTAGTGTCCTGAGATGCGTAGGTTAGAGGGATTAGTGGGTAAAATATGTAGGGATATGGGGGTAGGGTCTGGGTGGGATTGTGGTTGGTGCAGACTCGATGGGCCGAATGGCCTCTTTCTGTACTGTAGGGTTTCTATGATTTCTATGATACTGGAATAGTGTAGGTTAGAGGGGCTTTAGATTGGTTTCACTGGTCGGCGCAACATCGAGGGCCGAAGGGCCTGTACTGCGCTGTAATGTTCTATGAATTGGGCCTCTGGATTAACAGTCCAGTGACATTAAACCCTCTCTCCCTCTGTGGTTACAAATTTGTTTCATATCAATTCTTGTAAGTCAGGCAGCTAATTTTGGAAACGATCCACAATTTCTGCAGCCGTGCACAGTAACAAATTGTTCTGAAAGAACTCTTCATATTTCCCAATGTAGTGGATCATCGATCACATTGCATAGAAACCCTTTCTGTTAAGTCAATGATGCAGGTTTGAAAGTGTGTTTTGTTGCGCCCTCGAAGACCATTTGAAATCAAAGTTTTCACAAAAATGCAGCATTTATGATGTACAAGTTCCCTCGGAGTGCCACTTTATCAGAACGCCGACTACTCATGAGGATTTCCATTTACAAAAACTGAACAGGCTCCAAACTGTAATATGCCATTTCTTATGTGAACCAAATATTTATGTTTGACACTTAATCGCTGTTACATCCAACTTAATCTGCAATAGTGAAATTAAAAAAATCAGAAATTTGCGCAGCGATGCACAAAAACATTACAGGATCATCAAGGCAAGATATTCCCTGTTAAAAGTTCATTTATTAGTCGCAAGTAAGGCTTACATTAACACTACAATGAAGTTACTGTGAAATTCCCCTTGGCGCCACATTCCGGCACCTATTTGGGTCAATGCACCTAACCAGCATGTCTTTCAAACTGTGGGAGGAAACCGGAGCACCCGGAGGAAAGCCATGCAGACACGGGGAGAATGTGCAAACTCCACACAGACAGTGACCCAAGCCGGGAATTGAATCCCAGGTCCCTGGCGCTGTGAGGCAGCACTGCTAACCACTGTGCCACCGTGCAAATTACTTTGGTGTCATGTAAGTAAGGATGGCATGGTGGCACAGTGGTTAGCACTGCTACCTCACAGCATCAGGGATCCAGATTCGATTCCCAGCTTGGGTCACTGTCTGTGTGGAGTTTGCACATTCTCCCTGTGTCTGCATGGGTGTCCTTCGGGTGATCTGGTTTCCTCCCAGAGCCTGAAAGCTGGTTAGGTGTATTGGCCGTGCTAAATTCTCCCTCAGTGTACCCGAACAGGCACCGGACTGTGGCAACTAGTTGATTTTCACAGTAACTTCATTGCAGTGTTAATGTAAGCCTACTTGTGACACTAATAAATAAACTGTAAAAGTACTTGAGTTAGGATGACACAATGACCTTAACTTACAAGGACATGATAACAGTTTGCCATATTGTGTGGTTTCATAGAATAATAGAATTATTTCAATGCAGGAAGAGGCCATCTGGCCCATCGAGCCCAGACTGATTCTGCAAAAGAGCATCTGTCAAGATTCTGAGAAATTTATATGCTCCAATAAGAGAACTTCTCATTCTTCTAATCTTCAAAGAGTACAAGCCAAGTTTATTCAATATTTTCTGATGGGATAATCACCTCATCCTTACCTTGTCCAAATATCCAATAATTATCTTTGAACCTTGGCAGTGAATGTCAGCAGCCTATTTAACCATGAAGGTATCAGTTGAGCCCTAAACTCCCCCCACTCCCAGTGTCCACACATGCTTAATCTTTCAACAGGAGGCACTAGAATGATGAGGATCAGGAACATGCTCAATGCTGTCCCCCCCCACACCCTCTCAAATGAGGGAAGGCAGCGGCGTAGTAGTACTTTCACTGGACTAGTAATCCAGAGACAAAGGTAATGATCTGAGGACTGGGGTTCGAATCCCACCTGGAATTAAAAGTCCAATTAAAAGTCTTGAGATGACTATGAAACCATTGTCAACTGTCGTAAAAATCCATCTCATTCATCAATGCTGTTTAGGGATGGAAATCTGCTGTCCTAACTTAGTTTGGCCTACATGCGACTCCAGACCCACAACAATGTGGCTGACTTAAATATCCTCTGGAACTGGCTGAGCAAGCTACTCAGTTCAAGGGCAATTAGGGATGGGCAATAAATGCTGGCCCAGCCAGCGACGTCCATATCCCATGAACGAATGACAAAGAAAATAGGATGCTAAGTCTTTATTGTTGGACTCCAGGAATCCTACTAATAGGACAGCTGAACCCTGCACAAGACTCAGCTACTGATGGTGCAAAGCTGACCACAATCAGGAGGGCAATTCTGGAGCTGATGGTTAACTATTCAACATGGTAGCAGTGTGTGTACCATCTACTAGGTGCCCTTTGATAACTTGCTGAGGCTTCTTTGCTAGCACCTTACAAACAGTTACGACTTTCACCAACTTTTACAGATGCACCATAGAAAGCGTTCTTTCTGGTTGTATCACAGCTTGGTATGGTTCCTGCTCTGCCCAAGACCGCAAGGAACTACAAAAGGTCATGCATGTAGCCCAATCCATCGCGCAAACCAGCCTCCCATCCATTGACTCTGTCTATACTTCCCACTGCCTCGGCAAAGCAGCCAGCAAAATTAAGGACCCCACGCACCCCGGACATTCTCTCTTCCACCTTCTTCCGTCTGGAAAAAGATACAAAAGTCTGAGGTCACGTACAAACCAACTCAAGAACAGCTTCTTCCCTGCTGCCATCAGACTTTTGAATGAACCTACCTCGCATTAAGTTGATCTTTCTCTACACCCTAGCTATGACTGTAACGCGACATTCTGCACTCTCTCCTTTCCTTCTCTATGAACTGTATGCTTTGCCTGTATAGCGCGCAAGAAACAATACTTTTCACTGTATGTTAATACATGTGACAATAATAAATCAAATCAAATCCTATGATCTCTACCACCTAGAAGTGCAGTGTAAAGGGTTTATGTTAAATATGTAATTAGACACCTTACATCATCAGTGACTTACAAATACAAGGCCACAGTGTCTATTGAGAGATGATCGTCATCGTACGTAAAGTCTCGTGCTCTTTATGCTCTATATAGTTAGAAGAATGTTTATTAAAAGGTAAAGCTTACCAAAAACCGTGCCTCGAGCAGTCTCTATCGATTCTAACCAAAAACAACCCAGCTAAGACCCACAGTGATAACAGAAGAAGGACAAATGCAGCGGGTGCATAGAAACACCGCCATCTGAAAACGCCCCTCCAGGTCATACACCCTGACTTGGAACTATATCGCCGTACCATTACTGGGGCTGGGTCAAAGTCCTCTCACTGCACTGTGGATGTATATTCACAATATGGGTGCCAGTGGTCCAAGGAGACGGATCATCATCATCTTCTCCAGAGCAATTGGGCACCAATAATTAATCGTGGCCTTGCCAGCAATGCCCATGTCCCATGAATGATCAACAAAAAAACATGGAAACAAAATCTAGAAGCAGGAGTAGGCCATTTGGCCCTTCGAGCCTGCTCCCTCATTCATTATGATCATGGCTGATCATCAAATTCAATATCCCAATCCCTCCGTCTTCTGTATCCCTTGATCCCTTTAGTCCCAAGAGCTATATCTAATTTCTTCTCGAAATCAGACACATTTTTGCCTCAATTACTTTCTGTGGCAATGAATTCCACACATTCACGACCCTCTGGGTGAAAAAACTTTTCCTCACCTCAGTTCTAAAAGGTATTACCCCTTATCCTCAAACTATGACCCCTATGACTCGCCCACCATTAGGAACATTCTTCCTGAATCTACCCTGTCTAACCTTGTTAGAATTTTATAAGTTTCCATGAGAACCCCTCACTCTTCTAAACTCCAATGAATATAATCCTAATCAATTTAGTCTCTCCTCATATGACAGACCTGTCATCCCAGGAATTAGCTTGCTAAACCTTTGCTGTACTCCCTGTATAGCAAGGACATCCTTCCTCAGACAAAGACACCAAAACTGCACACAATACTCCAGTGTGGCCTCACCAACGCCCTACACAACTGCAGTAAAACACCCCTATTCCTATACTCGAATCCTCTCGCTATTAAGGCCAACATACCAATTGCCTTCTTTACTGCCTGCTGTACCTGCACGCTTACTTTCAGTGACTGATGCACAAAGACACCAAGGTCTTGCTGAGTATCCGCCTCTCTCAATTTACACCCAACGCTCTTCAAATATCCCGGAGAATCAGAATTGGATGTCACTTCCTTCTTGTGCCTTCTGCAGATACAGCCTAAGGCGATTATTCCAGTGAGAACTCCTTTGTAATCTGCAGCACCAACGATGGTTATGTTGTATGCATTCAACCAATTACTCAACCTTCCCTTATCAGAACAAGCTGCTTCTCAAGGGTTATGCATCAACATAAAGGGAGCCCATGAAGATTCAGGAAATAGCAAGGCTGGAAAAAAGTTGCACCCTGCAAGACTGATTTATTACCGTACCAAAGTCAAATTAGCATCTGAACACTGTGTCCCTAGAGAAAAGATGGAGGGCTGATTCATCAAAGTTCAGCTTCAGGGTATTTATTCGATGAAATGGCAAATCTAATCTGAGCGAACGTACACGTCAAAAGAAAGAACTTTATATTTGTTAGAATAGCGAGGAAGCTATGCGAAATCTTCATAAATCACTGGTTAGGCGCCAGCTGGAGTGCTGAACCTAATTACGAGTGCCACGCTTTAGAAAGGATGCCTAGAATTTAGAGATTTATACTCTCCATATATAGAAAAGGCCCTTCAGCCCATCGAATCCACACTGACAAAACTACACCAAATGTACAGTAATCCCACTTTCCAGCACTTTGCCCTGAATATCATGACACTTCAAGATTTCAAGTGCTCATCCATCTAATTTTTAAAGGTTGTGAGGTTTACCGCCTCTACTACCCTCCCCGACAGCTTATTCCGGACTCCTGGACACTAGGGGGCTCGGAGGGACAAAGGGATCCGAGGGTGCTTGTCCATAGATCCTTGAAGATGGCAGGACAGGTTAATAGGGTAGTTAAGAAGGCAGACTGGACACTTGCCTCTGTCAGTTGTGGCCTAGATTATGAGAGTAGGGAGGTTATGTTGGAGCTGTACAAAAGCTCGGTTAGGCTACAGCTGGAATACCGTGTGCAGTTCTGGTTGCCGCACTATGGGAAGGAAGTGATTGCACTGGAGTGGGTGCAGAGGAGATTCACCAGGGTGTTGCCTGGGATGGAGCATTTGAGCTATCACCCTTTAGATGTGATGTGGAGATGTCGGCGTTGGACTGGGTTGGGCACAGTAAGAAGTCTCAAAACACCAGGTGAAAGTCCAACAGATTTATCTGGAATCACGAGCTTTCGGAGCGCTGCCCCATCATCAGGTGAGTCCCACTCACCCGATAAAGGAGCAGCATTCCCAAAGCTCGTGATTCCAAATAAATCTGTTAGGCTTAAACCTGGTGTTGAGATTTCTTACTGTACCGTCCAGGTGGAAAAAGGTTTTCCTCAAATCCCTACTAAATCTCCTGTCCCTTCATTATTGATCCTTCAACTAAAGGGAATAGCTGCTTCTTACCCATACTGTCCATACCCCTCATGATGGGATGATGTTGCTGCTGCTCTTGACATTCCAGCTGGAATTTGCAGTGCCACACACTTCGAATTCTCCGCAGACTTCACAGCAAGAAACAGGCCCAACTGGTCGATGCTGGTGTTTATGCTCCATACAAGTGTCCTCCCACTCTTCTTCATGTAATGTGACCAAAATCCCTCTCTAATGCCCTCTCCCTCATCAAGTTTCTTCTTAAATGCACCTATGTGAGCCAGCCCAATTATTCCTTGTTTTTTCTCCCTGGGATATGGGCTTCGCTGTCAAGGCCTGCATTAAATGCCCACCCCAAAATGTCCCCAGGAAGAAAAACATGAAAACGCATTGCAGGTCAGTCAGCATCTGGAACAGTGGATCTCAACCTTTTATATGTCACATCACGCCTCCTATTTTCTCTGTCTTCTTCCCTGACTGGGAACCTCATTTTTAACTTCTCTCAGGGCGGCACGGTGGCACAGTGGTTAGCACTGCCGCCTCACAGCGCCAGGGACCTGGGTTCGATTCCCGGCTTGGGTCACTGTCTGTGCGGAGTCTGCATGTTCTCCCCGTGTCTACGTGGGTTTCCTCCGGGTGCTCCGGTTTCCTCCCACATTCTGAAGGGCGTGCTGGTTAGGTGCGTTGACCCAAACAGGCGCCGGACTGTGGCGACTAGGGGAATTTCGCAGTAACTTTATTGCAGTGTTGGTGTAAGCCTTACTTGTGACTAATAAATAAAACTTTAACTATGTCCTCCTTTTTTTTTAACCTCTCCCTGTCTCTCTCACTTTTCCCAAGGTTTTTGTGTCCTTTTTGAGTTTTCGCTTTTAGTGTGGGCACAAGGGACCTTTATAAAATCATAGAACAGCGCAGAAGGGCGGCACGGTAGCACAGTGGTTAGCACTGCTGCTTCACAGCTCCAGGGACCTGGGTTCGATTCCCGGCTTGGGTCACTGTCTGTGTGGAGTTTGCACATTCTCCTCGTGTCTGCGTGGGTTTCCTCCGAGTGCTCCGGTTTCCTCCCACAGTCCAAAAATGTGCGGGTTAGGTTGATTGGCTGCGCTAAAATTGCTTCTTAGTGTCTTGAGATGCATAGGTTAGAGGGATTAGCGGGTAAATATGTAGGGATATGGGGGTAGGTCCTGGGTGGGATTGTGGTCGGTGTAGACTCGATGGGCCGAATGGCCTCTTTCTACACTGTAGGTTTTCTTTGATTCCTTCTATGAAGGAGGCCATTCGGCCCATCGAGTTACACCTACCACAATCCCACTCAGGCCCTATCCCCATAACCCCAAGCATTTACCCTAATTAGTCCCCCTGACACTAAGGGGCAATTTAGCATGGCCAATCCACCTAACCTGCCCATCTTTGGACTGTGGGAGGAAACTGGAGCACCCGGGGGAAACCCATGCAGACACGGGAGAATGTGCAAACTCCACACAGACAGTGACCCAAGCCGGGAATCAAACCCGGGTCCCTGGCGCTGTGAGGCAGCAGTGCTAAGCACTGTGCCACCGTGCCGCCCTTATCTTCAGCTCCAAGTCCCGTTGGTCATTTGCATGGGCCCAACCAATGTAGAACGTCTAAACCGTGCATGCGTGGCTGTTTCCCGGCTGGTACACGCGCAGGAGGCCCAAGATTGGCGGGTCTTGGAGATGCAGACCACACAGCTGGTTAGTTTTAGTTTAATTCCATGAATTTTGAATCATTTTGAATCTTTCTTCATGCCACACTGGTGTAATATGGCACCATATCGGGAACCACTGATCCAGAGAGGGGAGAGGCCATTTATATGAAGGGTGCACACCCCAAATGTTAGCTATTTTTGCATTTTTCCCAAAGACTGTCTGATTTGCTGGGTATTTCCAGATTCCGCCCCAAGCATGCATTTTTTCCATTTCTACAGCAGGCTTTACAGAACTTCAATACTCCATTTGCTACTATATATATGGTGAGGTGATGGCCTAGTGGTATTATCGCTTGACTATTTATCCAGAAACTCAGCTAATGTTCTGGGGTCTCAGGTTCGAATCCCACCATGGCAGAACATAGAATCATAGAAACCCTACAGCGCAGAAGGAGGCCATTTGGCCCATCGAGTCTGCACCAACCACAATCCCACCTAGGCCTTACCCCTCCAAAACGCCACATATCTACCCTGTTAATCCCTCTAACCTACGCATCCCGGGACACTAAGGGGAAAGTTATTATGGCCAATCCACCTAACCTGCACATCTTTGGCAGTTGATGGAATTTGAAATCAATAAAAAATATCTGGAATTAGGAACCTACTGATGACCATGAAAACATTGTTGGAAAAACCCATCTGCTTCACTAATGCCCTTTAGGGAAGGAAATCTGCCATCCTTACCCGGTCCGGTCTGGCCTATATGTGACTCCAGAGCCACAGCAATGTGGTTGACTCTCAACTGCCCTCTGAAATGGCCTAGCAAGCCACTCAATTCAAGGGCAACTAGGGGTGGGCAATAAATGCTGGCCAGACAGTGTCACCCATGCCTCACAAATGAATTTTAAAAAATCTGACCCCTTTTTCAGCAGAACTGTAGAGAAACAGAAATTGAAAACTCGAGAGGCTGGGTTTAACTTAAGAGCCGATTAGATGTGAAACCTTGTTACCCGACTGTTTTAGTTGTCATGGGGACCCCTGCCCCACAGCATATACTCACATCCTTACTTTTCTACAAGGGTAAACACTACTGGTGGCACGCAGTCAGAACACAACGATATAGTCTCCATATCTGCGTGGGTTTCCTCCGGGTGCTCCGGTTTCCTCCCACAGTCCAAAGACGTGCGGGTTAGGTGCACTGGCAATGATAAATTGCCCATTAGTGTCCCAGGATGTCTAGGTTAGAGGGATTAGTGGGATAAATATGTGGGGTTACAGGAATAGGGCCCGTGTGGGAATTTATGTTGGTGCAGACTCAATGGGCTGAAAGGCCTCATTGCACTGTAAGGATGCAATGATTCTATTACTTGGACATATAGAACTACGGCAACCAACTAAAACACTTTGTTTAACAAGCACCCACAACTGGGAACAAAGTAGTGAAGCGTTCCAAAAATATAATTACATAGTAGAAGTATTCAGATGTGTCACTAAGACTGCCAAGCGGAAAATCGAAAATGTGCGCACAGATGAGAAATCCACCAACGGAAGCAAAATGAGAATCGGGCACTGACTGACAGCGGAACTCTCTCAGTTCAGGTCCATCACAATCTTAAACAGAGTGGGAACAGGAGTGGAAACACGCGCAATAGTGGCAGAGCGGTAACGTCACTGGACTCATAATCGAGAGAGCCAAGCCAATGCTCTGGGGACACTGTGACACATGGCACTACGTGTGACAATAATAAATCAAATCAAAAATCAACTCAGGAAGGAAGTTGGGGAGGGTCGGGCAGTGAGTTTCCTGTGTATTAATACTAGCCACTGTCAAAAACAGTAAAGGCACTGTTGCCAGTAGAACTGTAGAAGTTAGCAGGACAGAGGCATATAGAATCCCTACAGTGCTGAAGGAGGCCATTCGGCCCATCGGGTCTGCACTGACCACAATCCCACCCAGGCCCTACTCCTGTAACCCCATACATTCACCCTAACTAGTCCCCCTGACACTCGAGTCAATTAAACATGGCCAATCAACCTAACTCGCACATCTTTGGACTGTGGGAGGAAACCCACGCAGACATGGGGAGAACATGCAGACTCCACACAGACAGTGACCCGAGGCCGGAATTGAAGCGGGTCCCAGGCGCTGTGAGACAGCAGTGCTAACCACTGTGCCACCGTGCCGCCCTTATAACATCAGAGTTCAAACCCACTTTCCCAGATCAGTGCTGCCAGCAAAATGGTTGTTCAATTTTTCAACAGGTTACTTGCCATTTAAAATGCTAGTACGTCCTTTATAAAATTATTGGGGGTGGGTGCTGGGGTGGGGGCCACGGGAGCACTGAAATTTGAACCTCGTCACTCTGAACATGGGTGAAGAGCAGGTAAGGGGGGGCGGGGGGGGGAGTGGTGGATGGAGGGGAAAAGAAAGAATTTTTGAAGAAATGAATTCTCGGGATGTGGGCACCTCTCTAACAAGATTGGAATGTATTACCTCATCAACAATTGCCCCCGAGCAGGTGACAGGGTTCTGATATAATTGAGGGGCTAATCTCTCCTGCTGGTGTGGGACGTGGGACTCAAGTCATATATAGGACACACTAGGTAGGGGTAGCAAAATTCCTTTGCTGAAAAGACAGTAGTGAGCCAGCTGGTTTACATCACGTGTCAGCTGCGATTTGATTTATTATTGTCACTTGTATTAGCGTACAGTGAAAAGTATTGTTTCTTGCACGCTCTACAGACAAAGCATACCATTCATAGAGAAGAAAAGGAGAGAGAGTGCAGAATGTAGTGTTGCAGTCATAGCTAGGGTGTATAGGAAGATCAACTTAATATAGGCTTAGGTCTTTATCAGTGTCACAAGTAGGCTTACATTAACACCGCAATGAAATTACTGTGAAAATCCCCTAGTCACCACACTCCGGCGCCTGTTCGGGTACACTAAGGAAGAATTTAGCATGGCCAATGCAACTAACCAGCACTTATGCCAGAGTGCGGCAACCAGGGGATTTTCACAGTAACTTCATTGCCATGTTAACGTAAGCCCACTTACGACACTAATAAACTTTATGTCCTCGTCACAACTTACTTTTGTCCCTATTTTTTGTGTCGTCAGCAAATTTCGTCAACATACTGTTGGTCCCTTCGCCCAAATAAATGGTGCCTTCAGCCCCAATCCCTGTCCCACCCTTCATCACTGCCTGCCAACCAGAAAAAAAAAATCACGCACTTATGTCTGCTCTCCAGTGGCGGATTGTTCTTTCTTAATGACTGGATGCACTAAGTGTTCCTTCTATCATCATTCACACCTCTTTTGGCTCTCCCACAATTAGCTCATACATCTCTCACTGAGTCATTCAATTTCCCATTTCTCCCTCCCCCCTGCTCACGCGCCAATTCCACCGAGGCCTTTCTGTAGCTCGAGTGTCCCCTTCTCCATACCATAGCACCACATTCCTCCACACAACCACACTTTGTCTTTTTTGATTTGACTTGATCTATTACTGTCACATGTACTGGTACACAGTGAAAAATATTGTTTCTTGCGCGCTATACAGACAAGGCATACCATTCATAGAGAACATAGGGGAGAAGGAAAGGAGAGAGTGCAGAATGCAGTGTTACAGTCATAGCTGGGGTGCAGAGAAAGATCAACTTAATGCAAGGTAGGTCCATTCAAAAGTCTGGTGGGCAGCAGGGAAGAAGCTGTTCTTGAGTCGGTTGATACGAGACCTCAGATTTTTGTATCTTTTTCCTGACGGAAGAAGGTGGAAGAGAGTATGTCCAGGATGCGTGGGGTCCTTGATTATGCTGGCTGCTTTTCCCGAGGCAGCGGGAAGTGCAGAGGGAGTCAATGGATGGGAGGCTGGTTTGCGTGATGGACTGAGCTTCCTTCACAACCCTTTGCAGTTTTTTGCGTTTTTGGGCAGAGCAGGAACCATACCGAACTGTGATACATCTGGAAAGTACACTTTCTATGGCGCACCTGTAAAAATTGATGAGACATGCTGAATCTCCTTAGCCTCCTGAGAAAGTAGAGGCGTTGGTGGGCTTTCTTAACTATAGTATCCTCTAAATTCCAGTTGGTTCCCTCTGTATTGGTATGAGATCTGAAGTTTAACATGCCTGTGAAGCCTCCACCAAGTTCACAATCAACTTAAGTCCTCAAGAAAAAAAAAACTGGCTTTAATTCAACAATAGCTGTCACCAAATTGACAACCTGGCTCGGGGAAAATCACAAGGATCACTCGCATAAGAAATGCAAATGTATCTCACACATACAGCACTATCTGTCAACTTGTTGAAGCAAATTTGCTTCAAAGTTATTATTCTGAACACGCACAGCTCCAGCGAGTGTATGTGCCAAAAGCTGTGTGGGTGGTTTTATGCTCCTTTGAAGTATTTGCCCCACTCCCCAGAGGAGGTGGTCAGTCAGTAAGTAAGGACACAAGATGAGAGAGGGAATATCAGGCACACTCTGCGGAGTAAATCTCGCTGTGGAAGCCAGCCAGAAGGATTAACCACCTCATGGGTTTCTCTGTGAAACCAATCAGATTATGCAATGTTTGGCCGCATTGTCTTCGCGAAGAACCTCGTGTTGAAAGACGAATTATTTTCAGAATTTCATCAGCGGGCGGCACGGTGGCACAGTTGCCTCACAGCGTCAGGGACCCGAGTTCGATTCCCGGCCTCAGGTCACTGTCTGTGTGGAGTTTGCACATTCTCCCCGTGTCTGCGTGGGTTTCCTCTGGGTGCTCCGGTTTCCTCCCACAGTCCAAAGATGTGCGGGTTAGGTGGATTGGCCATGCTAAATTGACCCGGGTATCAGGGGACTAGCAGGGTAAATATGTGGAGTCACGGGGATAGGGCCTGGGTGGGATTGTGCTCGGTGCAGACTTGATGGGCCAAATGGACTCCTTCTGCACTGTAGGGATTCTATGATTCTGTTTCAGGATGCATCAGGACAGGCGATGGCCTAGTGATATTATCGCTAGACTGTTGATCCAGAAATTCCGCGAATGTTCTGGAGACCACGGTTCAAATCCCACCACAGCAGATGGTGGAATTTGAATTCAATCATAGAATATTTACAGTGCAGAAGGAGGCCATTTGGCCCATCGGGCCTGCACCGACAACAATCCTACCCAGGTCCTGTCCTATTCTCGTAGCCTCACATATTCACTCTCCTAATCTCCCTGACATTACGGGGCAATTTAGCATGGCCAATCAACTTAACCCGCGCATATTTGGACTGTGGGAGGAAACTGGAGCACCTGGAGGAAACCCATGCAGACACGGGAAGAATGTGCAAACTCCACACAGACAGTGACCCAAGACTGGAATTGAATCCGGGTCCCTGGCGCTGTGAAACAGCAGTGCTAATCACTGTGCCGCCCCAATAAAAAATATCTGGAATTAAGAATTTACTGATTTCGATTTTGGAAAAACCCATCTGGTTCACTAATGCCCTTTAGGGAAGGAAATCTGCCGTCCTTACCTGGTCTGACCTACGTGTGACTCCAGAGCCACAGCAATGTGGTTAACTCTCAACTACCCTTGGGCAACTAGGGATGAGCAATAAATGCTGTCCCAGCCAGTGACACCCACGTCCCACGAATGAATAAAAAAAAAATTGCCTCTCCCCAGGAACCCTTGAGAAGGTGGTGGTGGGACTGCTCCATTATCTGAAGCATTGGAAATCGCGTTGAACCCTCTTCGATCATCACTGGAGAGCTTCACCTCTGACCTTATGATGGGAGAAAGTCATTGGCGAAACATCTGAAGACAGTCGAGTTTGGTACCGCGAGTGACGCCGTGGGACTGAGATGATCAACCTCCAGCCTTCCTTTGCATCAAACACGACTCCAGCCTCTACAGAGAGTTTTCCCTAATTCCCACTGATTTCAACCATCCTGGGGCTTCTCACTGCCACACCCCATCAAACACCGTTCCCGTGTCTCGGGCAGCCACTCTTACCCTACCTTCGAAATTCCGCTCCCACATCCAGGTTTGTAATGAGGTCAGAAACACAACGGTTCTGGCAGAACCCAAACTGAACAGGTTATTTGTGTTTTGGGCTGATAGATCTGTATTAATCCCCCCTTAGTATGGCTGGAATGTCACATAATATGACGGAGGGTGCCTATTGAAGTGAAGATGGAGCTTGCCTCGCCCCATGAGTGCTGTGTAGAGGCCACTCCTATCAATACTGTCAAGGCAGATGTATTTGTGGCAGATAGATTGATGACAACGAGGTCAAGTAGGTTATTCCCTTCTGTTGGTTCTCTATCCGGCTGCCACAAAGCCACCTGACAGACACATCCTTCAAAGCTCAGTCAACTTGGCGAGTTATCACATTGAGATTCCCGACCCAGACTATCCTTGGTAGCCTCACTATTCTCCCACCCCACCCCCATCATAAAGTGATGGAAGGTGTTAGGTGAGAAGCCGCTGGGGCCTTCCTTGCCCATGCCTGATCTGATGTCCTGAGACTTCATGGGACCTGGAGAGCACCCTGAGGACTACCAGGGTGACTATCCTCCCTCCTGGCAGCATGACCTTGTGCTGCTACCTCTGCTAGGTCATTCCTGCTGGCGGAATATGAGATTCAGAGGTTGTGTGTGACTAATGTCACGCTATTGTTCAACTCGGCTGCGAGAGAGCTCGCCCACTTCCGGCATCAGTTCAAAGCTGCTTGATTCAAGCAATGCTGCATCCCAATTCGACTTTGAAGGAAGAGCGTTTGAATTCAATAACTGCAAAGGTTGAAGTCAAGAACTGAGTTGAAGTCAAAAACTGAGGTTTTTTTAGGGAACATTAAAACTGACAAAGCCCCAGGGCCTGATGGCATCTTTCCTCGACTGCTCAGGGAGACGAGAGGTGAAATTGCTGGGCCTCTGACGGAAATCTTTGTCGCTTCTTTGGACACGGGTGAGGTCCCTGAGGATTGGAGGATAGCGAATGTGGTCCCGTTGTTTAAGAAGGGTACCAGGGATAACCCAGGAAATTATAGGCCGGTGAGCTTGACGTCCGTGGTAGGGAAGTTGTTGGAGAGGATTCTTAGAGACAGGATGTATGTGCATTTAGAACGAAACAATCTCATTAGTGACAGACAGCATGGTTTTGTAAGAGGGAGGTCATGCCTTACAAATTTGGTGGAGTTTTTTGAGGAAGTGACAAAAACGGTCGATGAAGGAAGGGCCGTGGATGTCGTCTATATGGATTTCAGTAAGGCATTTGACAAAGTCCCACATGGCAGGTTGGTTAAGAAGGTTAAGGCTCATGGGATACAAGGAGAAGTGGCTAGATGGGTGGAGAACTGGCTTGGCCATAGGAGACAGAGGGTAGTGGTCGAAGGGTCTTTTTCCGGCTGGAGGTCTGTGACCAGTGGTGTTCCGCAGGGCTCTGTACTGGGACCTCTGCTATTTGTGATATATATAAATGATTTGGAAGAAGGTGTAACTGGTGTTATCAGCAAGTTTGCGGATGACACGAAGATGGCTGGAATTGCGGATAGTGAAGAGCATTGTCAGGCAATACAGCAGGATATAGATAGGCTGGAAAATTGGACGGAGAGGTGGCAGATGGAGTTTAATCCGGATAAATGCGAAGTGATGCATTTTGGAAGAAATAATGTAGGGAGAAATTATACAATAAATGGCAGAGCCATCAGGAGTATAGAAACACAGAGGGACCTCGGTGTGCAAGTCCACAAATCCTTGAAGGTGGCAACACAGGTGGAGAAGGTGGTGAAGAAGGCATATGGTATGCTTGCCTTTATAGGACGGGGTATAGAGTATAAAAGCTGGAGTCTGATGATGCAGCTGTATAGAACGCTGGTTAGGCCACATTTGGAGTACTGTGTCCAGTTCTGGTTGCCGCACTACCAGAAGGACGTGGAGGCATTGGAGAGAGTGCAGAGAAAGTTTACCAGGATGTTGCCTGGTATGGAGGGTCTTAGCTATGAGGAGAGATTGGGTAGACTGGGGTTGTTCTCCTTGGAAAGACGGAGAATGAGGGGAGATCTAATAGAGGTATACAAGATTATGAAGGGTATAGATAGGGTGAACAGTGGGAAGCTTTTTCCCAGGTCGGAGGTGACGATCACGAGGGGTCACGGGCTCAAGCTGAGAGGGGCGAAGTATAACTCAGACATCAGAGGGACGTTTTTTACACAGAGGGTGGTGGGGGCCTGGAATGCGCTGCCAAGTAGGGTGGTGGAGGCAGGCACGCTGACATCGTTTAAGACTTACCTGGATAGTCACATGAGCAGCCTGGGAATGGAGGGATACAAACGATTGGTCTAGTTGGACCAAGGAGCGGCACAGGCTTGGAGGGCCGAAGGGCCTGTTTCCTGTGCTGTACTGTTCTTTGTTCTTTGAGTGTGTGCGTGCGTCTGTGTGTGCATGTGTGTGTCTGTGTCAATTTGTGTGTGCACATATGTCTGTGCTTGCATGTGTGTCTGTGCATGCATGCGTGTACGTTCATGTGAGTGTGTGCATTTGTTTGAGTGTGTGTACGTGTTTGTGTACACATGTGCATCTGTGTATATATAGTCTGTGTGTGTGTGCATGCGCGTGTGTCTTTGTGTGCATGTGTGTGTGCACATGTGTGTGCGCGTGTGTATGTGTGTGCATGTATGTGTGCATGTGTGCGTGCGCATGTGTGTGGGTATGTGCGCGCATGTGTGGGTGTGTGCGCGTGTGTGCGTGCGTGTGTGCGTGAGTATATATGTGTAGCTGAGGCTTTGCCCCAAATTTAAATTCTCCCCAGGGCAGCCCGAGGGGAACTCAATGAGCCAGATGTCGCAAAAGGAAATAACCTCAGTTTAATCCGTCTTTACTTGAGAACTGTCAGTAAGATGAAACCACCAATCAGAATTGATAATCTATCCCTTCCAACTTGAGCAATGGATGGGGCTCCTTTGGAGATAGTCTCCAATCTTCCTCTGACACTGCCCAAGATAGCGGTGAGGTATCTTAAGACCCGGTATTCTAACTGATGGCATAAACTTTTACATTGACTAATAATTAGCTGTTAGCTTCAAAACTCCTACATAATTTGTGATTTAAAAAATAAATAAAATTCGAAGTTTCAGTGGACTTCTGAGCTGAACATGCTACCATTAACATCCTGTGTACCCGTTCCCCTAAATCCCCCTGCTCTTCACAACACCTAAAGTGCAATCACAGAATTGTTACAGCACAGAAGGAGGCCATCCTGGGCCCACCCTGTCTTATTATATTTGGTAAGAAGTTTAACAACACCAAGTTAAAGTCCAACAGGTTTATTTGGTAGCAAAAGCCACACAAGCTTTCGGAGCTCCAAGCCCCTTCTTCAGGTGAGTGGGAATTCTGTTCAGAAACAGGGCATATAAAGACACAGACTCAATTTACATGAATAATGGTTGGAATGCGAATACTTACAACTAATCAAGTCTTTAAGAAACAAAACAATGTGAGTGGAGAGAGCATCAGAACAGGCTAAAAAGATGTGTATTGTCTCCAGACAAGACAGCCAGTGAAACTCGGCAGGTCCAGGCAACTGTGGGGGTTACAGATAGTGTGACATGAACCCAATATCCCGGTTGAGGCCGTCCTCGTGTGTGCGGAACTTGGCTATCAGCTTCTGCTCAGCGACTCTGCGCCGTCGTGTGTCGCGAAGGCCGCCTGTGTTTACTGTGTTTACCCCAGTCCAATGCCGGCATCTCCACATTATTATACTTGGCCACTGACATTGAATTCCACGGCCCTTTTTTAAGCTCATCCCCCATTCTTATCAATATCCATCTCCTGCCTCCTTCGATAAAACTGTGTTTCCAAATTCCGCACATTTGTACAGCAGGGCCGTCACTAATGAGATATAAATAAGCCGCTGTCACGGTGACAGCCAGGAGTGACTAAGCTGCCTCTTCAGCTGGATCACAGCCCTCAGCAACCGAATGAAGCAGCCGTCGTTTTGCAAAATATTCATTCACACCGCCTGAGATTTTGTTTTAATTCTTCTTGTTCGAGGTGAGGCACTTTTCAAAAGAAGCTCCAATTCCCCCTCTTCGCCTTTCTCCAGCGCCCCTTCACCACTCTCTACCCCAAACTTCTCTTGGGAATTTGCCAGTGGATGTTGGGATTGGAGTTTTTAATCTCCTCTTCACCTTCCTTTTTGCGGAAGACATCCCACCAATACAAGACGAGGTGGAAACATTGAGGACTAAGAGCCAACATCCTATGAAGCAGCAGTTTCACACGGGGGGACTCAAATGCAGATACAGATGCTCACAGCATCATCCACCCTGTCTGTGTGGAGTCTGCATATTTTCCCTGCATCTGCATGTGTTTCCTCCGGGAGCTCCCGTTTCCTCTCACAATCCGAAAGACGTGCTGGTTAGGTGCGTGGGCCGTGCTAAATTCTCCCTCAGTGTACCCGAACAGGCGCCGCGGAGTGTGGCGACTAGGGGATTTTCACAGTAACTTCACTGCAGTGTTAAAGTAAGCCTACTTGTGACACTAATAAATAAACTTTAAATTTCACTGCAAATGATTATAAGTCTATTTATTAGTCACAAGTAAGGCTTACATTAACACTGCAATGAAGTTACTGTGAAAATCCCCTAGTCGCCACACTCCAGTGCCTGTTCGGGTACACTGAGGGAGAATTTAGCATGACCAATTCACCTAACTAGCAAATCTTTGGAGTGTGGGAGGAAATCGGAGCACCCGGAGGAAACCCACGCAGACATGGGGAGAATGTGCAGACTCCACACAGACAGTCACCCAAGCCGGGAATCGAACCCGGGTCCCTGGCGCCGTGAGGCAGCAGTGCTAACCACTGTGCCACCATTCGGTATTTTAATCTGTTAACCTGGGTGGGGGGCGGGCAATTTGGAAAGTAAAGGATTTCTTTTACAGCAAATAAACAGAACTAAACTTTGCAAAAAATCCAGCACTCTTGACACTAGAGCCTGCAGCACCAGTTGATAAATTCATGGCAGATCTTATACCTCAACGTGACTTTTAGTGTTATAATGATCAACATAGACTGGATCTCATTCCTCCAGAGAAAAGACTGGGGGATAACCCTGTTATAGGTTATTAAGATTGTGGAAGGTTCAACAGTGCTTCTGTGAGAGACCAAAACTCTACATCAATGGGGACAAAGTAGAAATGGTTGAGAGCTTCAAGCTTTTAGGTGTCCAGATCACCAACAACCTGTCCTGGTCCCCCCATGCCGACACTATAGTTAAGAAAGCCCACCAACGCCTCTACTTTCTTAGAAGACTAAGGAAATTTGGCACGTCAGCTACGACTCTGATCAACTTTTACAGATGCACCATAAAAAATTCTTTCTGGTTGTGACCGCAGCTTGGTATGGCTCCTGCTCTGCCCAAGACTGCAAGAAACTACAAAAGGTCGTGGATGTAGCCCAATCCATCACGCAAATCAGCCTCCCATCCATTGACTCGGTCTACACTTCCCGCTGCCTCGGAAAAGCAGCCAGCATAATTAAGGACCCCACGCACCCTGGACCCAGACGTACATTTCCGTCGGGAAAAAGATACAGAAGTCTAAGGCCACGTACCAACCGACTCAAAAACAGCTTCTTTCCTGTTGCCAGACTTTTGCTGTGCTCACCATACCCTCTAACTCGATCTTTTACTCTCGTTCTATGCTTCAAAAACTCTATTCTAACTCTTTTCATGTTAAGTTAATCTTTCTCTACACCCTAGCTATGACTGTAACACTGCATTCTGCACTCTCCCCTTTCCTTCTCTATGAACGGTATGCTTTGTCTGTATAGCGCGCAAGAAACAATACTTTTCGCTGTATACTAATACATGTGACGATAATAAATCAAATCAAAATTTAAATAACCAGGTCGTAAATGTAAAATAGCCATTAGCAAAACAAATTGGAACTTCTGGAGAATCCTCTTGAGCCAGAGAATGATTAGAACTTGCTTCCACTGGGATGTGAACGGCATGGATGTATTTAAGAGAAAACTGGATAAACAAGAGGGAAGGAGATAGAGAGACCTTGAGATAGTCACGTGAAGAAGGGCGGGTGGACACTTTGTGTGGAGCATAAACACCAGCATGGACCAGATGGACCGAATGACCTGTTCACGTGCTGCAAATACTATTGCAAAACCTCTCAGATGTTAGGTGTGAGAATGTTCCCAGCGGAAACACTAGTTTCTCCTGGAGTATTGTCTTTTAGATATTAGTGAGAAACTTGAGCGGAAATGGTGAGCACTCGGACCTCTCTTTCGTGGAACAACAAATAAAACATATTTATAAAAGTGGAAGAAAGATCATAAAACAATACAAAGAACAAAAAAAAACGCCTTAGACTTTGGCAAATTAACACAATCCTTCAAAGACTGAAAACCCAAAAGTGTCCGTCTCCTAAACTCTGTTGAGACTCCGTTTTCTGAAACAACAACCCTAAATCAATTGGTGAAGTCTTGCCAGTGATACGACACTGTACAGCTAAAGTGACCAGGAATGGCCTTTGATTCAGCGATGAGAACCATCTTTTGCACAAACTGGCTTTTGCCTTTCAGCACTTCATCTCCAGCTGAGCAGTTTCCTGAAAATGGCTGCCTCCCTCTTTCTCTCTTGCTGCTGCTTCTTCAACACCTCATCTGTGTCTGAACTGCTCCTGGCTCACATCACTCTGACTATTGTCTCAATTGCAAAGAACACCTTGTTCCCTCTTCTTCCCTTTTCCTACCTTTCTCTTAGTTGCTGCCCAGACATGAAAGACAATAATTCATGGCGGTTTGAGTTTACCTGTGCAAAAAATCTATACATTCACCATAATAACATCCCAACATTTGGTAACAAAATTGATTCTTACCTCCCTCATTGTCAAAAACGTTAGCCACCCTACAACATTTTAAACTGCAACATTGAGACACAATTATTGTGCTAACTTGCCAGAACACCAAACAATTTATCGAGATGTCTTATTTCATGTACAATCGATATATTTTGCTGGGAGGTTCATTTTGCACACGACAATAAGCCATGGAATGAGATGCTAAATGAATTCACAATGCATTACATCAACTAGAGAATTATGAATCGGGACTCCCTTTCTATTAATAACTGAAAAAGCAGACAGAGCATTTCGACAAGTCAACACAGCCCCCAGGCTGTGTATCGAGATGGTGTATAGAGTCAGGCCATCCTGTTGGGTGCTTGTAATTAATTCTGCATTAGGGAGCTCGCTGAGAGACAGAAAGAACAAGAGAGAGAGAGACAGCGAGAGAGAGAGAGACAGCGGGAGCGAGAGAGAGAGACAGCGGGAGCCAGAGAGAGAGAGAGACAGCGGGAGCCAGAGAGAGAGAGAGACAGCGGGAGCCAGAGAGAGAGAGAGAGACAGCGGGAGCCAGAGAGAGAGAGAGAGACAGCAGGAGCCAGAGAGAGAAAGACAGCGGGAGCCAGAGAGAGAGAGAGAGACAGCGGGAGCCAGAGAGAGAGAGACAGCGGGAGCCAGAGAGAGAGAGAGACAGCAGGAGCCAGAGAGCGAAAGACAGCGGGAGCCAGAGAGAGAGAGAGAGAGACAGCGGGAGCCAGAGAGAGAGAGAGACAGCGGGAGCCAGAGAGAGAGAGAGAGACAGCGGGAGCCAGAGAGAGAGAGACAGCGGGAGCCAGAGAGAGAGACAGCGGGAGCCAGAGAGAGAGAGACAGCAGGAGCCAGAGAGAGAGAGAGAGACAGCGGGAGCCAGAGAGAGAGAGAGACAGCGGGAGCCAGAGAGAGACAGACAGCGGGAGCGGGCGAGAGACAGACAGCGGGAGCGGGCGAGAGACAGACAGCGGGAGCGGGCGAGAGACAGACAGCGGGAGCGGGCGAGAGACAGACAGCGGGAGCGGGCGAGAGACAGACAGCGGGAGCGGGCGAGAGACAGACAGCGGGAGCGGGCGAGAGACAGACAGCGGGAGCGGGCGAGAGACAGACAGCGGGAGCGGGCGAGAGACAGACAGCGGGAGCGGGCGAGAGACAGACAGCGGGAGCGGGCGAGAGACAGACAGTGGGAGCGGGCGAGAGACAGACAGCGGGAGCGGGCGAGAGACAGACAGCGGGAGCGGGCGAGAGGCAGACAGCGGGAGCGGGCGAGAGGCAGACAGTGGGAGCGGGCGAGAGGCAGACAGCGGGAGCGGCGAGAGGCAGACAGCGGGAGCGGGCGAGAGGCAGACAGCGGGAGCGGGCGAGAGGCAGACAGCGGGAGCGGGCGAGAGGCAGACAGCGGGAGCGGGCGAGAGGCAGACAGCGGGAGCGGGCGAGAGACTGACAGCGGGAGCGGGCGAGACACAGACAGCGGGAGCGGGCGAGAGACTGACAGCGGGAGCGGGCGAGAGACTGACAGCGGGAGCGGGCGAGACACAGACAGCGGGAGCGGGCGAGAGACAGACAGCGGGAGCGGGCGAGACACAGACAGCGGGAGCGGGCGAGAGACTGACAGCGGGAGCGGGCGAGACACAGACAGCGGGAGCGGGCGAGAGACTGACAGCGGGACCGGGCGAGAGACTGACAGCGAGAGCGGGCGAGAGACTGACAGCGGGAGCGGGCGAGAGACTGACAGGGGGAGCGGGCGAGAGACAGACAGCGGGAGCGGGCGAGAGACTGACAGCGGGAGCGGGCGAGAGACTGACAGCGGGAGCGGGCGAGAGACTGACAGCGGGAGCAGGTGAGACACAGACAGCGAGAGCGAGCGAGAGCAGGTGAGAGACAGATAGCGAGAGTGAGCGAAAGACAGCGAGAGCGCAAGAGACAAAAGAACAAAGAACAGTACCGCACAGGAAACAGGCCCTTCGGCCCTCCAAGCCTGTGCCGCTCCTTGGTCCAACTGGACCAATCGTTTGTATCCCTCCATTCCCAGGCTGCTCATGAGACTATCCAGGTAAGTCTTAAACGATGTCAGCGTGCCTGCCTCCACCACCCTACTTGGCAGCGCATTCCAGGCCCCCACCACCCTCTGTGTAAAAAACATCCCTCTAATATCTGAGTTATACTTCGCCCCTCTCACTTTGAGCCCATGACCCCTCGTGATCGTCACTTCTGATCTGGGAAAAAGCTTCCCACCGTTCACCCTATCTATCCCCTTCATACTCTTGTACACCTCTATTAGATCTCCCCTCATTCTCCGTCTTTCCAGGGAGAACAATTCCAGTTTACCTAATCTCTCCTCATAGCTAAGACCCTTCATACCAGGCAACATCCTGGTAAACCTTTTCTGCACTCTCTCTAACGCCTCCACGTCCTTCTGGTAGTGCGGCGACCAGAACTGGACGCAGTACTCCAAATGTGGCCTAACCAGCGTTCTATACAGCTGCATCATCAGACTCCAGCTTTTATACTCTATACCCCGTCCTATAAAGGCAAGCATACCATATGCCTTTTGCACCACCTTCTCCACCTGTGTTGCCACCTTCAAGGATTTGTGGACTTGCACACCTAGGTCCCTCTGTGTTTCTATACTCTTGATGGCTCTGCCATTTATTGTATAATTTCTCCCTACATTATTTCTTCCAAAATGCATCACTTCGCATTTATCTGGATTAAATTCCATCTGCCACCTCTCCGCCCAATTTTCCAGCCTATCTATATCCTGCTGTATTGCCTGACAATGTTCATCGCTATCCGCAAGTCTAGCCATCTTCGTGTCATCCGCAAACTTGCTGATAACACCAGTTACACCTTCTTCCAAATCATTTATATATATCACAGCGAGAGCGCAAGAGACAGCGAGAGTATGAGAGACAGCAAGAGCGAGAGCGTGCATGAGGAGAGCGAGACAGCGCGGAGAGAGAGAATGAACGAATGAGTGAGACAGACAGAGAGAGTGAGCAAGAGAGGGAGTAGGAACCCAGAGAGAGCGGGAGAGAGAAAGAACGAGACAGAGAGTGAGAGGGAGAGCAGGAGCCCAGAGAGAGAGCGAGAGGGAGTGCAGGGGCTTGCAGAGCACACTAGGGGAACAGAAGGGGGGCAGTGCGGGAGCAAAGCACAGAGACAGCGGGAGCAGAGAGAGCATTCTCAATCAGGGAGAGTGGGGAATGCTTCTGGCTGCTCACTCGCTTACTCTGGGCACCCTGAGCTTTCACACCTATTGGAGCAGCCTTGCCTGCGGACCTCCCGGACAATCCCTACAGACCCCTTGCTGTCGATCGAGCCCAGTTGGGGAACCACTGGGCCAAATTACTAACAACTGTATTCTGCAAGAGATCCACATCAAGGATACTATCCGACAAGATTCAAATAGATTCCAGGAGGAGGAATTCCACCGGGATCTGCAGCAGTGCATGGCGCAGTGCAGACACTGGGCTCTAACCTCAACAACACCTGATGGGCAGAGAGTCGAGAAAACTAATCAGCAAGTGTGGACTCTGCAGTCTCCCGCCTTCAGCACTTTCAAAGAAGTTCAACATCAAACATGCAGCTTTGCATGAAGATGAAAATAGAAGGAACAGCTGGCTCCTCCTCCAGGATGGAAGAGAATATTGAACCAGATTGATTTCACAACACTGGACCCGAAGGCAGTACTCAAGGGGATGTTAGTCATAGAATCCCTACAGTGCAGAAGGAGGCCATTCGGCCCATCGAGTCTGCACCGACCACAATCCCACCCAGGCCCTATCCCACGACCTCACATGCTTATCCCGCTAATCCCTCTAACCTACACATCCTGGGACACTAAGGGACAATTTAGCATGGCCAATCAACCGAACCCGCACATCTTTGGGAATGTGGGAGGAAAACCGGAGCACCCGGAGGAAACCCACGCAGACACGGGGAGAATGTGCAAACTCCACAAAGAGAGTGACCCAAGCCGGGAATCGAACCCGGATCCCTGGTGCTGTGAGGCAGCAGTGCTAACCGCTGTGCCACCGTGCCATCCACAGTGTGGGCTGAGTTTGTGTAAGGGAGATAATGGAGTCGTGAACATTTTGTCCCACATCTCACGGTGAACTTAGCTTTCACACTCCTCCTGTCACTGGTGCTTGTAACTGCCAATAACAAGACATATAACTGGAAGTGCAGTTAGTGGTGCTTCCCACGACACACACCTTAAACATCAATGCACCACAGGTCAGATTTACAACTTGCTGCCCAGGCGTAAATCTGATTAATTTTCTATTTATTAGTGTCACAAGTAGGCTTATATTAACACTGTAATGAAGTTATTGTGAAAATCTCCTCATCGCCACACTCCGGCGCCTGTTCGGGCCAATGTACCTTCCCAGCACGTCTTTCAGACTGTGGGAGGAAACCAGAGCACCTGGAGGAAACCCACGCAGACACGAAGAACGTGCAAACTCCACACAGACAGTGACCCAAGCCGGGAATCGAACCCGGGTCCCTGGTGCTGTGAGGCAGCAGTGCTAACCACTGTGCTACCGTGCATGTATTACAACACAGGAGCTGGCCTTTTAGTCTAACATGTCAAGGCTTTCATGCCCCAACAGAGCAGCAACGCCATAACCAATATCAATCAGCCAGCAGGACAGAAGTCAAGTTCAAGAAAATAAAAGTCTTAAAACGTAGAAAGGAATCTCTGTAAATCTTATGGGCCACTGCCTTGCGTGCCATTTGCCCAAGGCACAATCTTAAATATGGTCATTGCCAAACTCAGTCTGTCACTGTCTGATGCACAGTCACATCCATCATCCCTGGCTAAATAAAGAAACAAAGGAACCTTATTGAACACAAGGTTGCCATCACATCCCATTCCATCTGCCACCCCCGATTCTGCTCAACGCCCTGAGCAGCCGCACAATAATGACAAACACGGAACTGGAAGTAATGAGTGCTGTGCTGCCGAGGGTGTACAAATAAAGGGAAAAAAATCAGGTCATGAAACCGGTCGTAATTGTTACGATTAATCTGAAGTGACAGTCGAGCTGCAGTTGTTTGATCCAAAGTTTGTGCAGTTTCGATCCCCTCCCGTTTATATAGTGCCTTTAATGTGGAAAACTGCCCCAAGGCGCTCAGCGCAGTTATCAAAAACAAAATCTGACGTCAAGCAACGTGAGCGAACATTACGCAGGGATGACCCAAAGCTTGCAGGGTAACGGTGCAAGGAGGCAAGAGAGAGGTAGCGAGGTGGAGAGGCTGAGGGAGGGAATTCCAGGACTTAACATTGAGGCAGTTGAAGACACCGCCATCAATGGTGGAGCGATGGAATTAAGGGATGCTTCAAGAGGCTAGGATCGGAGAAGTGCAGATATCCCAGGGTAGGGTGGGGGATGGGCGAGGTGGATTGGAGGGCTGGATAAGAAAATCACTGAACTGCTACAGTGCAAAAGGAGGCCATTCGGTCCGTCGTGTCTGCACCAGCTCTCCAAACGAGTATCATGACTTAGTGCCATTCCCCTGCCTTTTCCCCGTACCCCTGCACATTGTTTCCCATCACCTAATGCCCCTTGAATGCCTCGACTGAACCTGCCTCCACTACACTTCCAGGCAGCGCGTTCCAGACCTGACCCACTCACTGGGTGAAAAAGTATTTTCTTTGCTTCTTTTTCAAATCACTTCAAATCTGTGCCCTCTCACTCTCCATCCTTTTACGAGCAGGAACAGTTTCTCCCTGGCTATTCTGTCCATCCCACTCCTGATTTTGGGACATAACGTCACAGAAATAGGAAGAGGTGCAGCTATAAATTCATAAGAGCATAGGGTGTAGGAACTGAAGTAGGCCATTCGGCCCATCGAGTCTGCTCCATCATTCAATGAGATCATGGCTGATCTGATATGATCCACCCACTTTCCCGCTTTATCCCCATAACCCTCGATTCCCTTACCGATCTCAGCCTTGAACCTACCCAACAACCCAACCTCTACAGCCCTTCGCTGTAAAGAATTGCACAGATTTACTGCCCTCCGGAGAGAGAAAATTCCTTCTTATCTCTGACTGAAATGGGCGAACCGAGATCATGCCCTCTGGTCCAAGACTCTCCCACAAGGGGAAACAATCTCTCAGCATCTACCCTGTCAAGCCCCCTGAGAATCCTGTATGTCGCCTCTCATTCTTCTGAACTCTAATGAGTACAGGCCCAACCGACTCAACCTCTCCTCATAAGAAAATCCCTCCATACCCGGGATCAACCTTGTGAAACTTCTCTGGACTGCCTCCAATGCCAGTATATCTTTCCTTAGATAAGGGGAGCGACTGTTCATTGTATTCCATGTGTGGTCTAGCGAGCGCTTTGTGTAGCTTTAGCAAGACTTCCCTATTTTTATAACATGGATGAGAATCCACGTTTTTGTAGTACACGCAGATGTAACTCTGTAACACGCGAAGGCCCTCATTTCCCACCCTGCTCATGGACTTTGCACAGATTCAGAGTTAAACGCCATCCTTGGGCATTGCACGGGACTGCACAGATTTGGCTACTTCTCATTCCCGCACCCTCCTCTCTGTCAAACACTCAACATTCTGGGATCACATCTCTCCAGCCTCAACACCAAATGACTCTGCTGACAAAAGATGCCAAGAAGCTTAATTCGGGCATCAAGTCTCCAGTTTTGCAGCTTATTTTGCTTTCTCGAGAGCAAACCAGTCAAAATTTCTCATCCCCCATGCTCCCTGCCAATCGTTTTGTTTCAGCTTTCCAGCATCCGCAGTATTTTGCTTTTATCTTAGCTACGTCGAGTTTAGAGATTTTTCACTCTCCTGTATTCAGAGAATCCCTACAGTGCAGAAGGAGGCCATTCAGCCCATCGGGCCTGCACCAACCACAATCCCACACAGGCCCTATCCCCATAACCCCATGTATTTACCCTGCTAATCCCCCTGACATGAAGGGGCAATTTAGCATAACTGATCCACCTAACCCGCACATCTTTGGAGTGTGGGAGGAAACCGGAGCACCCGGAGGAAACCCACGCAGACACAGGGGAGAACGAGCAAACTCCACACAGACAGTGACCCGAGGTTGGAATCGAACCCGGGTCCCTGGCACTGTGAAGCAGCAGTGCTAGCCACTGTGCTGCCCCAGGAGAAGAGCTTGTCTGAATGTTCTTGCTGACCACTAGTCATGGAAGACACCTTGCTCTGCAGTATGTTGATCAAGGCCCATGTGAACTAATGGCGAGATTATCTTCAGCTTGGAGTGCGACCCAATGTCAGCAGCCAGATTTGAGTGTTTAAACTTAGACATAAGTATCTGGCACTGGAGGGAACCGTTAAACTTTGGATGATTTTCTGGAGCACGAAATTTGGCGGAACCCATCTCGAATGTGTGAAACATGAGACAGCTTGAAGGTTAGGGGAGTATCACTGAATACACAAATCAGCAAGCAACTCCTTTTTAAAGTTTATTTATTAGTGTCACAAGTATGCTTACATTAACACTGCAATGAAGCAGTTTTACTGTGAAAATCCCCCAATTGCCACAATCCGGCGCCTGTTCGGGTACAGTGAGGGAGAATTTAGCACGGCCAATACACCTAACCAGCACGTCTTTCAGACTGTGGGAGGAAACTGGTGCATCCGGAGGAAACCCATACAGACACGTGGAGAACGTACAGACTCCACACAGACAGTGACCCAAGCCAGGAATTGAACCCGGGTCCCTGGCGCTGTGAGGCAGCAGTGCTAACCACTGTGCCACCGTGCCCTCAATGCAGCACTGTCCTTTCTGTTATTCATTTGTGGGACATGAGCATCACTGGCTGGCCAGCATTTATTGCCCATCTCGAGAGCAGCTGAGCGCGAACCACATTGGTGGGGCTCTAGAGTCACATGTAGGCCAGAGCAGGTAAGGATGGCAGATTTCCTTCCCTAAAGGAAATTAGTGAACCAGATGGGTTTTTCCGACAATTGACAATGATTTCATGGTCATTAGTAGATTCTTAATTCCAGATATTTTTTATTGAATTCAAATTCCACCACCTGCTGTGGTGGGATTCAAACCCGGGTCCCCAGAACATTGGTTAAGCTTCAGGGTAATAGCGGTAGTGCCAACAGGCCATCACCACCCCAGTCCGATAAAGGAACAAGTAGAAATTGTTACTAAAGTATTCAGAGCAGTGGCTTTCAACCAATGTGCCATGGTGGCACACTGGTGTGCCGTGGGAACTGCCCAAGTGTGCCGTGAAATTTTGTACAAAGGTAATGTAAATCAACGTGAAACAAACATAATGGGCGGGATTTTACCCCTCGCTCGGGTGGAACCAGAAATTCCCGCCTGAGGTCAACAGAGATTTCCGTTGTCGGAACCTCGTCTGCTCCAATTCCGTGGCAGGCAAGATGGTGGAGCTCAGGTCATTGTTCCAGCTTAAACAATATTCAATCCAACCAAAATTACAACTCATAATACTCATGAAAATTAATCACTTTAAAAGTGAGGTATCGATATTTCGGTCCTAAAACATGGACCTCCTACTTGCAGGTGGCCAAAGGGTGAAATTGAGATGACGTGATAGCTTTTATCTGGTCCCCATAGAAACTAAGCAATGGCATTCGCGCACATTTTTACTGATAGTTAAAAAAGGCGAGATAAGCTAGAAGACGCAGTGAAATTGTCTGTCTCCACATTTCTCTGCCCGACGCATTTTATAGCCCCTGATCCAAGAAGAAAATGGACCAGTTTGATTCCTCTGCTTATTCAATTCATAATGCAAAAAGGCGAAATTCAGACGCCTGAACCGACTTCTGCGTGCGGAACAGATTTAGGGCCATGAATAGTCAGCATTCTTCACTGCTACCATCAGAGTTTTGAATGGCCCTTCCATATATTAAGTGGATCTTTCGCTACACCCTAGCTGTGACTGTAACACTATATTCTGCACACTCTCCTTTCCTTCTCCCCTCTGTATTCTACGAATGGTATACTTTGTATAGCGCGCAAGAAACACTACTTTTCACTGTATACTAATACACGTGACAATAATAAATCAAATCAAATGAGCAGATTTTGAAAGTACGCCAGTGCTTACTGTGTAAGACAGTGTATTCATAAGGAATCATAAGAATGAAGGCAGGAGTAGGCCATTCAGCCCCTCGAGCCTGCTCCACCATTCAATACAATCACGGCTGACCTAATCTTGGCCTCAACTCCACTTTCCTGCCTGTTCTCCATAGACCTTCGAACCCTCACTAATTAAAAATCTGTCCACCTTTCCTTAAATTTACTCAATGTCCCGACATCCACTGCACTCTGGGATAGTGAATTCCTCAAACAGCCCTTTGAGAGAAATAATTTCTCCTCATCTCTGTTTGAAATCTGCTACACCTTATCCGAAAAATAGACCTCTCGTTCTAGATTGGCCCTACATGAGGAAACATCCTCTCCTCGTCTACTTTGTTAATTCCCCTTATCACCTCAATTAGATCTCCAAGTGCCCTCTGGTGGGTTTGGAACATTCATACGTTTGATGGTTGTTTAGCTTGTTGTATGCACAATGTTGCAAGCCTCTCTAGTAACACCATAACCATAGTAAACACAAGTGTGACGGTTATGAGCAATAGGGTAGCACGGTGGCACAGTGGTTAGCACTGCTGCCTCACAGCGCCAGGGACCCGGGTTCGATTCTTGGCTTGGAATCACCGTCTGTGTGGAGTTTGCACGTTCTCCCTGTGTCTGCGTGGGTTTACTCCGGGTGCTCCGGTTTCCTCTCACAGTCTGAAAGATGTGCTGATCAGGTGCATTGATCCAAACAGGCGCCGAAGTGTGGCGTCTAGGGGAATTTCACAATAATTTCATTGCAGTGTAAATGTAAGCCTTACTTGTGACTAATAAATAAACTTTATTTTTTTTACAATCGAGCAATCCACCTTCTATCGGGAATAAGATACAAAAGCCTGAGATCACATACCAACCGACTCAAGAACAGCTTCTTCTCTGCTGCCATCAGACTTTTGAAAGGACCTACCATATATTAAGCTAACCTTTCTTTACACCCTAGCTGTGACTGTACCACTACATTCTGCACTCTCTCCTTTCCTTCTCTATGAACAGTATGCTCTGTCTGTATAGCGCACAAGAAAGAATACTTTTCACTGTATACTAATACATGTGACAATAATGAATCAAATCAAATCAATCAATTTGGCTGAAAAAAAGCACCCTGAAATTGTTTGTCACGTTGATGTGTGCCGTCTTACTGAAAAGGTTGGGAACCACTGATTTGGAGTCTTTACAGCACCTTAGGAGTTTATTCAGCCAACTGAGTCCACCCCTGCTCCCTGTAGACCAATCCAGTGATCAATCCCATTCCACACTCCACCCACCCACCCACCCCACCCTCGGAGCCCCGAAAGATTATTTTTGTTAAGTGCCCATTTTGTTGAGAGGATACTGGGAGTCATGGACACTGTGGCTGGAATTTTACTGTCCCATCCGCCACGGGAATCGGAGCGGGCGAGGGACAGACCATGGAAAGGTCCGTTGACCTCGGGTGGTATTTTACGGGTTTTGGGCGATCGAGGCCGTAAAATCCCGCCCTGTGTGTATCCCTGTTAATAAAAGGCACATTTATATTCTTGGACCATCGTCGTGTGCCAATGAAGTGTAAAGATTAATGTGACCATGTAGCTCCAACTGCTTTAACTCAACTCCCATGAAGAAAATAGCACCATGCTGAATTTGAAGATTATAAAACAGAACACGCACATCACTGGTAGTCTAATTTTGTTCACTCTCCAAAAACAGCATTAAGAAGAGACAAGGCCCTGGTTTTAAAACGATTCAGTATACATTTTACCTGTCAAAAGCTTTTGAAATTTATCCTCTCGCTTTTCTTTAAATAACTTTGAAAAACCTTTGAGCAGAAACTGCGACAATCGTCATTTTTTTAGGCTGACTCGTAATAGGAACAGAGGAACAGGAGAAGGCCATTCGGCCCATTGAACCTGTTCCACCATTAAGCCCCTCTGGGGTAGGGAAGTCCAAAGATTTGCCGTCCTCTCGAACTTAAGACATTTTACCTCATCTCCTCAACGTTTCCTGGCATTAGTGATGGTGAATTTTCATAGTATAATAGACAAGCCAATAAAATGCATTAGCAACATTTCCTTAACAGCTTGACAGTTCCTGGACAGTTTGACAGTTCCAATGAGTTCGTGCATAAATAATGTATAATCATGTTCACTTAGCTCTCCCAAAGGATACCGTACCTCTCTAAAGGGGCACCCTGGCTATCCGTCAGACCTCCTCTTGCCCGTTCTGATCTGCACACTTCCGAATTCCAGGCTCCTATTCTTCCAAAATCCTACCTGAGTGGAGAGAATATGCATGAACTCCGGCCCTGCTCCAGAAGATGGCTCTGAGCCTTAGAGTCATAGAGTTATAGGGGTTTACAGCATGGAAACATGCCCGTTGGCCCAACTTGTCCATGCCGCCCTATTTTGTTAAACCCCTAAGCTAGTCCCAATTGCCCACATTTGGCCCATATCCCTCTATACCCATCTTACCCATGTAACTGTCTAAATGCTTTTTAAAAGACAAAATTGTACCCGCCTCTATTACTACCTCTGGCAGCTTGTTCCAAAAGCTCACCATCCTCGGTGTGAAAAAATTGCCCCTCTGGACCCTTTCGTATCTCTCCCCTCTCACCTTAAACCTATGCGCTTTAGTTTTAGACTCCCCTACCTTTGGGAAAAGATATTGACTATCTAGCTGATCTATGCCCCTCATTATTTTATAGACCTCTATAAGATCACCCCTGAGTCTCCTATGTCCAGAGAAAAAAGTTCCAAGTCTATCCAGCCTCTCCTTATAACTCAAACCATCAAGTCCCAGTAGCATCCTAGTAAAGGATGCCTGACTCTGCTAGGTACTCTTACACCAAATCTGGATTTGCCTTGATTCGATTTACATGAAAGCATCACTTGCGCTATTATTGCAATGCTAGCTACTCTCCCTCCCTACGGCAGGGGAATTTGAACTTGCAATAACCATATATCTCAAAATATCTTACTATTTGTGGGATCAGCACACAATGAGCTAAAATAGATTTCAGTTTAGCTCAATGGGGATGCTTTCTGAATGACAAGAAGTTGAAGGAATGGAAAAATCATTCATCCAAGCCCCGAGGTCCGGGACACATTGTTGCTTATCGTGGTAAAGTGATTGGAAAGCTTAAGTTGAGCCTATAATCATGGTAACAAAATCATTGGGAGAGTTTGGGTTGAACAAGGTGCATCTTCTTGGCTCCATGATATCTCAAGTCCGTTTTGTCTGTCTTCTACTGTATTACAGTTTAGTGTTGGTACACGTAGAATGTGGAGGTCAAAGATAGAAACGATACAAATGTCTTGAGCAAACCGCTGATCACCACAGGAGAAGTGATGGAAAACGGGGACATGCAAGATGCCAGGATTGAGGAATGTCGGGGTCTCAGTGGGTTGCAGGGCTGGAGATGGTTACAGAGATAAAGAGGGGACAAGACCATGAGTGAACTGAAAACAAGGATGAATCATAGAAGGATCATAGAATTCCCACAGTGTAGAAGGCGGCCATTCGGCCCATCGAGTCTGCACTGACTCTCCGATAGAGCATCTTATCCAGGCCCTATCCCCATAACCCCACGTATTTACTCCACAAATTCCCCTAACCTACAAGTCGTGGAACACTAAGGGGCAATTTAGCATGGCTAATCCACCCAACCTGCACATCTTTGGACTGTGGGAGGAAAATGGAGCACCCGGAGGAAACCCACGCAGACAGGGGGAGAATGTGCAAATTCCAGACAGACAATGACCCGAGGTCGGAATCAAACCCGGGTCCCTGGCAACGTGAGGCAGCAGTGCTAACCACTGTGCCATCAACATTGCACAATGCAGGTCAACAAACACAGGGGGTCGAGTGAATGGGACCTGGTGCAGGTGAGAATATGGGTAGAGTTTTGGATGAGGTTAAGCTTACGGTGGGTGGAGAGATGGGACATTCACTCAAGTTAGTTCCCATATGTACTATTTCCCTCTCGCCCACTCTGCATAAAATAGCTCCTAAAATAACACCCTAATCTGTCACTCGAGTACTGCTGTACGTAACAATTTCCTTCTGCAAGTGGAAAATTAAATAAGACAGCATGACATTTTTCACAAAATAAACTTTATTAATTTTCATCTCAAAACATGCATCTAATTTATTTCTCCTAACGAGGGAGAGATGATGAACTAGGAGCGGAAAATAAAAAATCTCTTGGGTTGGTCCTAAACTATTAATAGACCCAAGCCTCATGATTTATTTTGCAGCAATTCCATCAATCTCTGCAATGCACCATATACATTAATCACTTCAACTCAAGAACACAGGGGGGAGAGGGAGCCTCTGTACTGATGATAGAGGCTGATAACTGGTTTATTGAAGGAGAGAGTATACTGTGCTTCTGACACTCAGGCAGTGAGCTGGGAAGCATGTGCCACACTGGGACAACATGTGGAGTGTGTGTCTCTAACTAGCTGCACTGATCGGAGTGCTAAAGATACAGTTCTGTCAGCCTTGTGCTTATCCACGGGGAGGAAGGGGGGGAGGGGGAGGGGTGTGTGGTGGCCTAGTGGTATTATCTAGACTATTAATCCAGAAACTCAGCTAATGTTCTCGGGACCCGGGTTCAAATCCCGCCACAGCAGATAGGGGAATTTGAATTCAATTACTGATGACCATGAACCCATCTGGTTCACTCATGTTCTTTATGGAAGGAAATCTGCCGTCCTTTCCTGGTCTGGCCTACATGTGATTCCAGAGCCACAGCAATGCGGTTGACTCTCAACTGCCCTGTGATACTGGCCTAGCAAGCCACTCAATTCAAGGGCAACTAGGAATGGACAATAAATGCTGGCCCAGCCAGTGACACCCATGTCCCACGAATGACTAAAATAAAATAAAATAGTGACTGTGAAAACCCCATAGTCGCCACACTCTGGTGCCTGTTCGGGTACACTGAGGGAGAATTTAGCATGGCCAATGCACCTGACCAGCACGTCTGTGGGAGGAAACCGGAGCACGCGGAGGAAACCCACGCAGAGACAGGAGGAAGTGCAGACTCCACACAGTGACCCAAGCCGGGAATTGAATTCGGGTCCCTGAGCTGTGAGGCAGCAGTGCTAACCACTGGCCAAAGTATAATTGCCCTGTGTGAAATTTAAGTTGGACAACATATTTTTAACTTTGAAGCACATTATCGGCATGCATTTGTCTGATTTGTGAAGGCACCATGGCTGAGGGCAAGAAAGCAAGGGCTCCCAAGAAGAGTTCCAAAAAAATCATTAAGAAAGTGGCCCCAAATGGCAGGAGGAAGAGGAGGAAATCCAGGAAGGAGAGTTACGCCATCTACAAAATGATGAAGCAGGTCCACTCCGACACCAACGTCTCCTCCAAGGCCATGAGCGTCCTGAACCCGTTCGTCAATGACATTATCGAGCGCATTGCGGGCGTGACTTCCCGCCTGGCCCATTACAACAAGCGGCAGCACCAACAGCTCCAGGAGCTGATCTGGGCGGCATGGTGGCATAGCGGTTAGCACTGCTGCCTCACAGCGCCAGGGACCCGGGTTTGATTCCCGGCTTGGGTCACTGTCTGTGCGGAGTCTGCATGTTCTCCCTGTGTCTACGTGGGTTTCCTCCAGGTGCTCCAGTTTCCTCCCACAGTCCAAAAGACGTGCTGGTTTGGTGCATTGGCCGTGCTAAATTCTCCCTCAGTGTACCCGAACAGGCGCACGAGTGTGGCAACTCGGGGATTTTCACAGTAGCGTCATTGCAGTTTTGTGTTTCTTTGTGGGACATGGGCGTCACTGGCTGGCCAGCATTTTTTGCCCATCCCTTGTTGTCCAAGGGCAGTTGAGAATCAACCACATTGCTGTGGCTCTGGAATCACATGTGGGCCAGACCAGGTAAGGATGGCAGATTTCCTTCCCTAAAAGACATTCGTGAACCAGATGGGTTTTTCCGACAGTGCTCATCAATAGATTCTTAATACCAGATGTTTTTTATTGAATTTAAATTCCACCAGCTGTCGTGGCGGGATTCGAACCCGGGTCCCCAGAACATTAGCTGAGTTTCTGGATTAATCGTCTAGATAATACCACTAGACCATCGCCTCCCCCCCCCGAGTGTTAATGTAAGCCTATTTGTGATACTAATAAATAAATAAATTTGTCGTCGACACCTTGAAGTGCATCGCAGGTGAGGCTTCCCGCCTGGACCATTACAACAAACTGCAACACCATCAGCTCCCAGGAGGTCCATACTGCTGTGCGCCTGCCGTTGCCCGGGCAACTGGCCAAGCACGCCATGTTGGAGGGGACAAAGGCAGTGCCTAAATACACCAGCTCCAAATAAAACCGTGCCGTGTCGTGAAAGAACGTACCACAGTGTCCGAAGCTGTTGAGCTCGCTTCAATGTGTGTGGGTTTGCCCAAGGGCAGCAGAGTTTGCCAAGGATTATGGAAAGAGAGAGTGAATGTAGAAAAGAGCGAGAGAAAGAGAGAGAGAACGAGCATGTATCTTAATGGGAGAGTGAGTGAGCACATTAAGTCTAGGCTTTAATCATAACATCCCATTATCTGCAAATCCTAATGGTGAGCTGAGGACATGGAGAATGGACCATGAATAATCCCCATTCTGATATTAAACAAACAAAACAAGTGTTTAAAATATTTTGTTTATTTTATTCATTATGCCAGGATTATATAAATGCAATTCTGCATAATTCAGACAGCATAATGGGCTTGCTAATGCATTTTATTGGCCTTTATTGTCTATTATATCCTTATCGTACGCAATAAAAATTTTCACCATCGCTAATTATAGAGCCATTCGCTGTTGACTTAATTAAAGCCTAACCCAGCTGTGTCAGGAGTGTCGAACAGCAAGCTCGGGACAGCACCCGGCATAAAAGCAACATCCTGCGGTAATCCAAAATAAAAAAAAGCTGGAAAAACTCAGCAGGTCTGGTAGCATCTGTGGAGGGAGAAACAGGGTTAACGTTTCGAGTCAGATATAAACACGACCCTGTGTGGAATTTCTGATTCAGCTCGAAGTGTTAACGCAGCACCAGGCTTTTCAGAGGATGAGATAGCTTACCCACTGAAACTCACGAGACCAAAGCAAAAACAGCATGAACAAGCACCCCCGACAACCAAATGATCAGATCAAAGCTCTGCAAGCAGCGTTCTTTACTTCCTGCTCAACACATCAGGCTGTCTTGCTCATGGACCACCATTTCTTAATCATTACTGGGTCAAGATGCTGAAACTTAAGAATGTAAGAGATAGGTACAGGAGTAGGCCGTCCAGTCCTTTTGAGTAGGCCGTCCAGTCCTTTTGAGTAGGCCAGCCAGTCCTTCAGGTTGTTCCACCATTCAGCACAATCAAGGCTGATATTTTACCTCAGTTTATCTTCTTCAATTCCCTTTGTGTCCGATAAGAGAGTTCTATTGACAAGCGAGTTCCGGGCTGGGTTGCAGGCGGTCAGGCCGATGAGTGGCAATCGCAATGTGAGATGGGAATTGTTACTCTCGGGGGCACGGATAGCGGACAATAGGTTAGCCATGTGCAGTTTCTCAGAAAGTTGCCGCACACTGTGGCATATTTTCCCTTTTAATGATGGAGACTGCGGGAGAGCAACAAGAGAGAACTTTCACCTCTCCACAGCGAGCGGGAGAGGGTTTTGTGGCAAAAAATTGAATATCCCAACCTGTCCCATAGACATCTGCCGCCATTTTAAGACAGCTGGGTTGCGAACTATGTCTGTGTCGTGTTCTTCAGAGGCGGGACGGTTCACGATAAAAATAAAATCAGCAAGCGCAGCACAGTTGGGAGCTTGACACTGGTCACTCAGGTTTCCCAGGGCTTGGGAAACATGGCAGCCAAGTGGAGACAAGAACACCTGGATCAGGCAGGTAGTTTTTTTCAAAGCATCACTCAGGTGGCACAGTGGTTAGCACTGCTGCCTCACAGCACCAGGAACCCAGGTTCGATTCCCGGCTTGGGTCACTGTCTGTGTGGAGTTTGCACGTTCTCCCCATGTCTGCATGGGTTTCCTCCGGGTGCTACAGCTTCCTTCCACAGTCCAAAGATGTGTTGATTAGGTGAATTGGCCATGCTAAATTCTCCCTCAGTGTACCCGAACAGGTGCCGGAGTGTGGCGACTAGTGGAGTTTCACAGTAACTTCATTACGTGTGAATGTAAGCCTGCTTGTGACACTAATAAATAAACTTTAACTTTAGGTGCCTGGAGAAACAGGAGGTCTTTCCTTGGTGCCTCCTCCAAATCTTCTTTCATGATCAGTCAATGCAACCCTGCGATCCCAAACAATATGCACCCCCCTTATATTGATGGGATATGGGCATCGCTGGAAAGGCCAATATTTATTGCCTATTTCTGTGAACTGAACGGCTTGCTTGGCCATCTCAGAGAGCAGTTAAGCGTCAACCACATTACTGTGGTGGTCACTTGTAGGCCAGACCAGGTAAGGATGGCTGATTTCCAGTTCTGCGTGAGGAAGGATGTGAAGGCTCTGGAGTACAGAGGACATTCACAAGAATGATTCCAGGAATAAAAGACTGTAGCCAAGAGGGTAGATTGGAGAGGTTGGGGCCGTTTTCCTTGGAGAAAAAAAGGCTGAGAGGAGACTTGATGGAGGTATTCAAAGTCCTGAGGGGTATGGAAAGGGCGAATAGTGAGAAACTGTTCCCTCTCAACAGCTAGAGGGCACAGATTCAAAATAATGGGCAAAAGGGGTAGAAGTGATTATAGAATTTGTTTTTCACCCAGAGGGTGGTTGGAGTCTGGAAGGAACTTCTTGGGGACGGGGGGATCGGAGACAGGTTAGATTGAGGTATTCAAAAGGGAACTGGATTGCTATCTGAAAAGTAAGAATGTGCAAGGTTATAGGGATAAAGAATGGGAGCAGGACGAGGTAGAATGCTCTTTCAGTGAGTCAGCGCAGACCTGATGGGTCAAATGGGCTCCTTATATACACCATAAATATTCTGTGATGAGTCACAGACTCAAAACGTTAGCTCTGTTTCTCTCTCCACAGATGCTGCCAGATTTGCTGAGTTTTTCCAACATTTTCTGTTTTTGTTTAACTCTGTTACACTATCACTAGAGGGGGGATTTTCCCGTCCCACCCACCACAGGAATCGTAGCGGGCGGAGGAGGGGGGGGGGGCAACGGGCGGAATTTTCCGGTTTTGGAGTGAGCGTGGCCAGAGAATCCTGCCCTAGATCGTTCGAATGTCGTGACCTCTGTGCCTTCCTCTTCTCTTCAAGATGCTCCTTAAAACTTACTTCTTCGACCAAGCTTTTGGTTATCTGGTCTCCTCATACAGCTTAGTGTCAAAATTTTGATTGTCAATGTTTCTGGAGACATTTTCCTATGTTAACGGTATAAATGGAACTTATTGCCGGTAGGATACAATAAGTTGTAACTCATCTACAACCACATGACATTCGCAGATAAAAATAATAAAGTGGTTAACCTTCACTGCTAACATAGCTCATCATAAGGAATACAGAAAACTTATGCAACAAAATAACTCATGGAGGACTGAGATATTCCCATGATAAATAGCTCAGTACTGGCCACTAAGTATAAAACCAGACCTTACATCATTTAACTTATTATGATAGATTCCAGAAACAGCTCATTAACTATGGGTAATAATGCTAGATAGGATCAATTTATCTTCCAAGTTGCCTGCGTAAAAATAGCAACAAATTCTAAATTAAGTCGGACTTCTTTTCCAAATATAAAAATCCATTAATAATGTGCTGCCCTCATCACCACCCATTAGTAACCTTTCAAATTCTGTCCAATGATTCTGGACGATCCACAAGACCTGTTTCTCCAAGGGACTGTTTAGTTGATTATTTCTTTGATACTGTTCATAGAATCCCCACATTCGGCCGATCGAGTCTGCACCGGCTGACCGAAAGAGTGCATCTTACCTAGGCCCACACCACTGCCCTATCCCCGTAACCCCGTGCATTTAGCATGGCCAATCCACCTCACCTACACATCTTTGGATACTAAGGGGCAATTTACCATGGCCAAGCCATCTCACCTACACATCGTTGGAGTGTGGGAGGAAACTGGAGCACCCAGATGAAACCCACGCAGACACTGGGAGAACATGCAAACTCCACACAGACAGTCACCCAAGGTCCCTGGTGCTGTGAGGCAGCAGTGCTAACCACTGTAAGGAGGCTAAAATGTATCACATGGATAGTGTGTGCGGGAGGGTGAGGGGGTTTTGAACCTTAGCTGCTATTTCGCCAGCGTCAAGAGTACATGACTTGGTGAAAGTGTGGTTAAGGCGTGCATGCACACACATGCGTGTGAAACACACGCGCACACATGTAAAATTGTAAAGTTGTACTGCTGTCTTCGCAAAGCGTCGGTTAAAAATGTTGAAGTGATTTAATTTATAAACTTGCATCTCTATCACGTTTCTCACCACCTCAGAGCGATCCAGAAGTACTCAGAAAATGAAGCACTTTTGGTCACTGTTATAACACAGGAAACGTAGCAGCCAATTTGCACACAGCAAGCTCCCACAAACTCCCATAAATGGCCAGATAAAGCGCTTTTAGGTACTGGCTGATGCAAATACGTTGACCCAGCACACCGGGGAATGCTTCAGTTAAAATTAGAAACATATGGTGCACAATTCTGTGATGAACCCAGCCTGTAACTGATAACTGTATTTGTTACATTTATGGTAGACTGCGTTGAGGTAACCGCCTGTTCCTTTGGTGGAGGCAAAAGGCTCTCAAGCCATTAGCTCTTACACTTAGAAAAATTCATAGTCCACCTCATAAAAATTATCTTTGTGTTTTGCAATGACTTGACAATTCTTACAATTCAACCAGAGACTCTCCACATAACTGATGGCTGAAGTAAGGGTAAGCCATTCTGTTACTGCAAAGGACAGCAAAAACATATATTTATTCGAGGATTATATTCACTGGAGTTTAGAAGAGTGAGAAGGGATCTCAGAGAAACTTATATAATTTTAAAAGGGTTAGACAGGGTGGATTCAGGAAGAATGTTCTGGATGGTGGGGGAGTCCAGAACTAGGGGTCATAGTTTGAAGATGGGGGTAAACCTTTTAGAACTGAAGTGAGGAGAAATTTCTTCACCCAGAGGGTGGTGAATGTGTGGAATTCACTACCACAGAAAGTAGCTGAGGCCAAAACGTTGTGTGATTTCAAGAAGAAATTAGATATAGCTCTTGGGGCTAAAGGGATCAAGGGATATGGGGGGGGGGGGGGGGGGGGGGGGGGGGGGAGGGGGGATCAGGATATTCATAGAATCATAGAACCCTACAGTGCAGAAAGAGGCCATTCGGCCCATCGAGTCTGCACCGGCCACAATCCCACCCAGGCCCTACCCCCATATCCCTACACATTTACCCGCTAATCCCTCTAACCTACGCATCTCAGGACACTAAGGGGCAATTTTAGCATGGTCAATCAACCTAACCCGCACATCTTTGGACTGTGGGAGGAAAGCGGAGCACCCGGAGGAAATCCACGCAGACACAAGGAGAATGTGCAAACTCCACACAGACAGTGACCCGAGCCCGGAATCGAACCCAGGTCCCTGGAGCTGTGAAGCAGCAGTGCTAACCACTCTGCTACCGTGCCGCCTTCAATTGGATGATCAGCCATGATCAAAATGAACGGCAGAGTAGGCTCAAAGGGCCGAATGGCCTTCTCCTACTTCTAGTTTCTATGTTTCTATTTTGCAACAGTAAACTTAGCACTGTTGCAAAACATGCTGGGCGGGATTTTACGGCCGTGCTCCCACTAAGACCGGAAAATTTTGCCTGAGGTCAACAAATCTTTGCATGATCTTTGTTCCGCCCAGAACGATTCCTGTGGCGGGTGGAACGGGAAAACTCCACCCGCTGAGTTTAATTGCTTCTTATATAGTGCATCATACTGATATGACTAAATAATGGATTAAAAATGATACATTTCACAGTTAATGCTACTTACGCCGCATAATATAAAACGTTACACAACGTTGACTAAGCTACATAAACTACATATGGTTTCCTTCTGAACATAACTGCTGGAAGAACTTTTAGTTATTCATCTTCCAAATGCATAATCAGTCATCAGAAAATAACAAATGCTACATTCCCCAGTGGAGCTGAACTAATATATGTTTTGGCTTCAGTACAATTTTGAAATGTTGGACCTCGGTGACAAAGGAGGCACCTGTAACCTTTGATTTGATTTATTGTCACATGTATTAGTATACAGCGAAAAGTATTGTTTCATAGAAAATCATAGAATCATAGACACCCTACAGTACGGAAGGAGGCCATTCGGCCCAATGAGTCTGCACTGACAACAATCCCACCTTGGCCTTACCCCCACTACCCCACACATTTACCCCACTAATCCCTCTAACCTACACATCCCAGGACACTAAGGGGCAATTTAGCATGGCCACTCAACCTAACCTGCACATCTTTGGAGTGTGGGAGGAAACCGGAGCACCCGGAGGAAACCAACGCAGACACAGGGAGAATGTGCAAACTCCACACAGACAGTGACCCAAGACGGGAATCGAACCCATGTCCTTGGAGCTGTGAGGCAGCAGTGCTAACCACCATGACACTGTGCCACCCTTTCTTGTGCGCTATTCAGACAAAGCATACTGAGAAAGTGCAGAATGTAGTGTTACGGGGCGCAATGGTGGCACAGTGGTTAGCACTGCTGCCTCACCGTGCCAGGGACCCGGGTTCCAGTCCCAACTTGGGTCACTGTCTGTGTGGAGTTTGCACGTTCTCGCTGTGTCTGCATGGGTTTCTTCCGGATGCTCCGATTTCCTCCCACAGTCCGAAAGACGTGCTGGTTAGGTGCATTGACCATGCTAGGTTCTCCATCAGTGTACCTGAACAGATGCCGGAGTGTGGTGACTCGGGGATTTTCACAGTAACTTCATTGCAGTGTTAATGTAAGCCTACTTGTGAGTAATGAATAAACTTTTTTTTCCATAGCTAGGGCGCAGAGAAAGATCAACTTAATGCGAGGTAGGTCCATTCAAAAGTCTGATGGCAGCAGGGAAGCTGTTCTTGAGTCGGTTGGTACGTGATCACAGAATTTTGTATCTTTTTCCCGACGGAAGTGGAAGAGAGAATGTAAAAGAGTTAGAATAGAATTTTAGAAGCATAAAATAAGAGTAAAAGATTGATTTAGAGGGGAGGCTGGGCATAGCTTGCAAGAAATCGCCATGCTCCAGCACCATCTTGAGTACCTCCTATTGCGTTGGGTACCAAACCCAAGGGGAATCAGGTGGGACATGGACTTCACAACTCGCTCAATATTACCGGTAGATTACAAATGGAGAAAACATTTCACAGGGTGTGAAACCAATGCTGCATCCGATCCCTGTCAGAATCCCTAGGGGAATCATAGGTTAAAATTGCCCTCAATATGTCTGTTTAGGATGCCATTCAAATAAAAAGGTCCCTATTCTGGAAGAATAATGCTTAAAGGGACTGGTGGAGGGTCGCATCATTCCTTTGACAAATTAGTAACATTATTCCATTTAAGTGTGAACTGTCTGCATTCTATTGCACAAGCTGCCAGTTCCATTAACCAATCAACAGCGGGGAAATAAAAATACATTTTCCAGAAATAACACTGGAATAAGTCCACAGTCAACTGATCTATTTAATTCCTTTTAAAGTGTTCCATCCAACTTTTATTTGTTCAATTCCCTTTCAAATACAGTAAGAGTAAAAAGTGAATATAGAATGGCTCCATGCGATAGAGTCAGTGACTAGTCTGAACGATACCAGGTTAGTGCGGCACGGTGGCACAGTGGTTAGCACTGCTGCCTCACAACACCAGGGTCCCAGGTTCAATTCCGGCCTCGGGTCACTGTCTGTGTAGAGTTTGCACATTCTCCCCGTGTCTGCGTGGGTTTCCTCCGGGTGCTCCGATTTCCTCCCACAATCCAAAGATGTGCAAGTTACGTGGATTGGCCATGCTAAATTAACCCTAGTGTCAGGGGGATTAGCAGGGTAATCAGAAGTTACGGGATTAGGGCCTGGGTGGGACTGTACAGACCTGGGTGGGATTGTACAGACTTGATGGGCCGAATGGCCTCCCCCTGCACTGCAGGATTTCTGTGCTCAAGTCCGTTCAAAGGTGGGATTATACATCACATTTATAGCTCATTATTTTTCCCTATCTTTCATTGCAAAGAAAAAAAAGCTTTGCAATGCCAGTCACACACGGATAGTTCAATGCAACAAAAAAAAAACCTTGAAATGAGTAATCACTTGAAAATCACTTTGAGATCGCTCACACCTATGGAAGAAGGAAATTCCTATTTCTACCAAGGTTTGGTAGAAATAGGATTTCCAAGTGACAGAAATTTACATCTTCCAGAAAATCTGAACCAAATTGAACCTTATTGGAATAGTGTAGATTAGAGGGGCTTTAGATTGGTACCACTGGTCGGCGCAACATCGAGGGCCGAAGGGCCTGTACTGCGCTGTAATGTTCTATGTTCTAAATGCATCGCAAAGCACTACACGATGCCCGGATGGAGAAACAGGTTGACCACAAATTTGAAATTCGGATAATGAGCATTGCCATCGATCGATTTGATTTGATTTATTATTGTCACATGTATTAATATACAGTGAAAAGTATTGTTTCTTGCGTGCTATACAGACAAAGCATACCGTTCATAGAGAAGGAAAGGAGAGAGTGCAGAATGTAGTGTTACAGTCATAGCTCGGGTGTAGAGAAAGATCAGCTTAACATGAAAAGGGTTAGAATAGAGTTTTTGAAGCATAAAACGAGAGTAAAAGATAGAGTTAGAGGGTATGCTGGACTCAGCTTGCAAGAAGTTGCCTCATTCCGGCACTATCTTGGATTGGACGCCTTAGCTGTACACTTTCTATGAGGAGTTGATGTTGAACAGCTGTTGCCAGCATTAAATCTAGAGCTTTCTCACCAAGTAGGGGGGATGAGTGTGTAACCAAATGTTGAGGTGCTAACACATTCATTTCATCTGTGTTCGAACCATCAAGGGAATCAAGGGATTTAGCAATAGGGCGGGGAAGTTGGAGTTGAGGCAAAGGGTCAGCCATGGCGGAGCAGCCTCGAGGAACTGCGTCGCCCATTCCTGCTCCGATTTCTCACGACACTGACTTTCTTCATTGGCGTACCAGTGGTGGAATAGGATCAACCTGCGTGCAGGATAGAATCATAGAATATCTACAGAGCAGAACGAGGCCATTCGACCCATCGAGCCTGCACCGACAACGATCCCACCCAGGCCCTATTCCTATAACCCTACTTATTTACCCTGCTAATCCCCCAGACACTAAGGGGCTAATCCACCAGACACTAGCATGGCCAATCAATCTAACCCACATACCTTTGGAGTGAGAGAGGGAACCGGAATACCCGGAGGAAACCCATGCAGACACCTGGGAAAATGTGCAAACTCCACACAGACTGTGACCCAAGGCCGGGAATCGAACCCGGGTTCCAGGCCCTGTGAGGCAGCAGTGCTAACCACTGTGTCACCCAATGTGTACTTAGGATAATGTGTACTTAGCCTGTACTCTTCAAATAAGAAACACAATTTCACAGGCCAACAACCATTTGCATTTCTGCATCAAATATCCAAAAGCAAAAGAACAAAATTCTTTTGAGATTAAAAAAAAACGTGAGTTTGCATCCCACTGCATGCACCCAAGATAGTTGCAAGTTGTGGTAAATCATTATACTAGGATCTTGTGTCTGATGCAAGAAAAACACTTGAAATTCTTTTTGATCATTCACATTTCCGATGATTTAAATCCCATTTTTGAATTTTGCTGAGGTCACAAACGCTTTCTTAAAGGATTTTGAGCCTCACTGTGACACATCAGTGCAGAGAAATTTACCATTGCGCCTCTCACCAACTTTTACAGATGCACCATAGAAAGCATTCTTTCTGGTTGTATCACAGCTTGGTATGGCTCCTGCTCTGCCCACTGCCCAAGACTGCAAGAAACTACAAAGGGTCGTGAATGTAGCCCAATCCATCATGCAAAGCAACCTCCCATCCATTGACTCTGTCTACACTTCCCGCTGCCTCGGAAAAGCAGTCAGCATAATTAAGCACCCCACGCACCCCGGACATTCTCTCTTCCACCTTCTTCCGTCGGAAAAAAGATATAAAAGTCTGAGGTCACATACCAACTGACTCAAGAACAGCTTCTTCCCTGCTGCCATCAGACTTTTAAATGGACCTACCTCGCACTAAACTGATCACCCCAGCTATGACTCTAACACGACATTCCGCACTCTCTATTTTCCTTCTCTATGAATGGTATGCTTTGTCTGTATAGCGTGTAAGAAACAATACTTTTCACTGTGTCCCAATATGTGTGACAATAATAAATCAAATCAAACCAAATAATCTCACTAATATTTATTTGAGTTTATCCAGCACATCCTATTGGGAAAATGCTACCAATGTTTTTACTTCATTTTCCAAACCCCATGTTCAGACAATTTCTTTCAAAAAAGCTTCAAACTGCACTGTAGGTGTACAAATGGACTGTGGTTTTGTACATGTGAGGAGGTCACATCAAGGTTGCGAAAAGGGACACATACAGGTTAAGTAAGTGGACAACGAAGTTGTTGCTGTTAGCATATCTTCACACCCATATATTGTTCCTTTATCCTTTTGGGAATAGTGGGTGAAGTGGTAGCATGATTCCCAAGCTGATTATCAGCCCATTGAACCATGGTAGACGCCCCTTCCGCAGCCAACAATTCCTGGCATCGGATTCAAACCCAGACCTTTTGGTCCAGTGGTAGGGGCGCCACTGTGCCACAACCCCTCCCTGGCGACAAGGTGGCAAATGGGGCATAATGTGGGGAGGCGATGGCCTAATGGTATTATCACTAAACTAATAATCCAAAAAAACCTCAGCTAACGTTCTAGGGACCCGGGTTCAAATCCCGTCACGGCAGATGATGGAATCTGAATTCAATAAAAAATATCTGGAATTAAGATTCTACTGATGACCATGAAACTGTTGTCGATTGTCAGAAAAATCCATCTGGTTCACTGATGTCCTTTCGGGAAGGAATCTGTCGCCCTTACCCGGTCTGGCCTACAGCAATGTGGTTGACTCTCAAATGCCCTCCAATTAAGGATGGGCAATAAATGCTAGCCAGCCAGCGACACCCATGTCCCATGAATGAATAAGGAAAAAATTGGGGATATCCACTTCATAAGTAAGATTGGAAAAGCAGAATTTTTTTTAAAAAAGCCATTAAATTTGTGATGTTCAGAAGGCCTTGGATGCACTGGCAAAAGGAACACAGGCACAGTAAGACATTGGGAGGGCAAATGACATATTGGCCTTTATTGTGAGGGGTTTGGGGTACAAGGCAAAGAAGTCATCCGACAATTGTACAAGGCTTGGTTAAAACCACACCTGGAGAAGGGTGTGTTGGATAAACCTGCATTGGAGGTGGCACAGTGAAGGTTCACTCGATTGGTCGCTGAGATGAGGAGTGTTGCCCTCCAATGAGAGGCCGAAAAATTGGGTCCATATTATCTAGAGTATAAAAGAAAGGTCCAAAATTTTGAAGGGGTTCGACAGGGTAGACACTGAGAGGCTGGGCGGGATTTTAGGGCCACGCTCGACTCGAGACCAGAAAGTCCTGCCTGTGGTCAACGGACCTTCCCACTGCCCACCACTTTCCTGCTCCGATTCCTGTGGCAGGCAGGGTGGTGGAATTCCAGTGAGGAGCGCTGCTCCTTCATCAGGTGAGTGGAGAGGTAGGTTTCACAATCATAGCATACACAGACACAGACACAGACACAATTGCAAGATAATGAACTCAGGAGTAGAAATTATCTTGCAATTGTGTCTTTGCCTATATAAGCCGTGTTTGTGAAACCTACCTCCACTCACCTGATGAAGGAGCAGTGCTCCGAAAGCTCGTGATTCCAAATAAACCTGTTGGACTTCAGCCTGGTGTTGTAAGACTTCTTACCGAAGCTGGAAGTGACAGTGTTTGACCTTAAGTTTTAATTACACCCAATTGTTGGTGTTACAATTGCCCCCAGGCTGTTTGCTGTAAAATTATTAAGATTAAATGTAAACTTACATCGATACATGGGGTTGAGCTGGGGGCCAGGGCAAGGCTAGCTAAGAAGAGGAGCACTCTGGAGGAGGATGACCTGACTGGGCCTGGAGGTCTGGAGTGCATCTGCTTCAATGCGAGGAGCGTAACGGGTAAAACAGACGAACTTAGGGCCTTAATGCTTATGCGGAATTTGGATGTGGTTGCGGTGACGGAAACTTGGTTAAAAGGACAGGACTGGCAGCTGAATATTCCGGGGTATAAGTGTTTTAGGCGAGACAGAGGAGGGGCTAAAAAAGGTGGGGGAGTAGCGATATTAGTTAAGGAGCATATTACCGCGGTGCAGAGGGTAGACAACTTAGAGGGGTCATGTACTGAGTCGCTGTGGGTGGAACTCAGAAACAGGAAGGGTGCAGTCACTATGCTGGGGGTGTACTACAGACCACCCAACAGCCCACGGGAAGTGGAGGAAAGGATATGTCAGGAGATTCTGGATAGGTACAGAAAAAATAGGGTTGTTGTAGTGGGGGACTTTAATTTCCCTGGCACAGACTGGAAAGTGCTTAGAGCTGGGGGTCCGGACGCGGAGGAATTTGTAAAATGCGTACTGGAAGGTTCTTTGGAACAGTATGTAGATAGCCCGACTAGAGAGGGGGCTATACTGGACCTAGTTCTGGGAAATGAGCCCGGTCAGGTCGTCAAAGTTTCGGTAGGGGAACATGTGGCAAATAGTGACCACAACTCTGTTAACTTTAGGATAGTAATGGACAAGGATGAGTGCTGTCCTTCGGGCAGGGTGCTAAATTGGGGGAAGGCTGACTATAGCCAGATTAGGCAGGAATTGGTGGATGTTGATTGGGAGAGGATGTTCGAGGGTAAGTCCGCGTCTGGCATGTGGGAGTCTTTTAAGGAACTATTGATAAGGCTGCAGGATAGGCATGTGCCTGTAAAAAGGAAAGATAGGAAAGGTAGGATTCGAGAGCCGTGGATAACCAGGGAAATTGAGGATCTGATTAAAATGAAAAGGGAGGCGTACGTTAAGTCCAGGCAACTGAAAACAGATGGAGCTCTGGAGGTATACAGAGAGAGTAGGAAAGAACTCAAACGGGGAGTTAGAAGGGCAAAAAGAGGTCACGAGATGTTCTTGGCAGGCAGGATTAAGGAGAATCCTAAGGCATTCTATTCATATGTTAGGAACAAAAGAGTTGTCAGGGAGAAAATCGGACCTCTCAGGGACAAAGGAGGGGAATTATGCTTAGAACCCAAGGGAACAGGGGAGATCCTAAATGAATACTTTGCATCGGTATTCACGAAGGAGAGGGGCGTGTTAACCGGGAGTGTCTCGGAGGGAGGTGTTGACCCGTTAAGAGAAAATCTCCATTACAAGAGAGGAAGTGTTAGGTTTTTTAGGGAACATTAAAACTGACAAAGCCCCAGGGCCTGATGGCATCTATCCTCGACTGCTCAGGGAGACGAGAGATGAAATTGCTGGGCCTCTGACGGAAATCTTTGTCGCTTCTTTGGACACGGGTGAGGTCCCTGAGGATTGGAGGATAGCGAATGTGGTCCCGTTGTTTAAGAAGGGTAGCAGGGATAACCCAGGAAATTATAGGCCGGTGAGCTTGACGTCCGTGGTAGGGAAGTTGTTGGAGAGGATTCTTAGAGACAGGATGTATGTGCATTTAGAACGGAACAATCTCATTAGTGACAGACAGCGTGGTTTTGTAAGAGGGAGGTCGTGCCTTACAAATTTGGTGGAGTTTTTTGAGGAAGTGACAAAAACGGTTGATGAAGGAAGGGCCGTGGATGTCGTCTATATGGATTTCAGTAAGGCATTTGACAAAGTCCCACATGGCAGGTTGGTTAAGAAGGTTAAGGCTCATGGGATACAAGGAGAAGTGGCTAGATGGGTGGAGAACTGGCTTGGCCATAGGAGACAGAGGGTAGTGGTCGAAGGGTCTTTTTCCAGCTGGAGGTCTGTGACCAGTGGTGTTCCGCAGGGCTCTGTACTGGGACCTCTGCTATTTGTGATATATATAAATGATTTGGAAGAAGGTGTAACTGGTGTAATCAGCAAGTTTGCGGATGACACGAAGATGGCTGGACTTGCGGATAGCGAAGAGCATTGTCGGGCAATACAGCAGGATATAGATAGGCTGGAAAATTGGGCGGAGAGGTGGCAGATGGAGTTTAATCCGGATAAATGCGAAGTGATGCATTTTGGAAGAAATAATGTAGGGAGGAGTTATACAATAAATGGCAGAGTCATCAGGAGTATAGAAACACAGAGGGACCTAGGTGTGCAAGTCCACAAATCCTTGAAGGTGGCAACACAGGTGGAGAAGGTGGTGAAGAAGGCATATGGTATGCTTGCCTTTATAGGACGGGGTATAGAGTATAAAAGCTGGAGTCTGATGATGCAGCTGTATAGAACGCTGGTTAGGCCACATTTGGAGTACTGCGTCCAGTTCTGGTCGCCGCACTACCAGAAGGACGTGGAGGCGTTAGAGAGAGTGCAGAGAAGGTTTACCAGGATGTTGCCTGGTATGGAGGGTCTTAGCTATGAGGAGAGATTGGGTAGACTGGGGTTGTTCTCCTTGGAAAGACGGAGAATGAGGGGAGATCTAATAGAGGTGTACAAGATTATGAAGGGTATAGATAGGGTGAACAGTGGGAAGCTTTTTCCCAGGTCGGAGGTGACGATCACGAGGGGTCACAGGCTCAAGCTGAGAGGGGCGAAGTATAACTCAGACATCAGAGGGACGTTTTTTACACAGAGGGTGGTGGGGGCCTGGAATGCGCTGCCAAGTAGGGTGGTGGAGGCAGGCACGCTGACATCGTTTAAGACTTACCTGGATAGTCACATGAGCAGCCTGGGAATGGAGGGATACAAACGATTGGTCCAGTTGGACCAAGGAGCGGCACAGGCTTGGAGGGCCGAAGGGCCTGTTTCCTGTGCTGTACTGTTCTTTGATAGGGTTTGTTCTTTCGTCCCCATTTAATCTGGTGGACAAATTCCAAAGCCAAAATGGGAAGCATTGCCCTGATGCCTCTCAGATGAACGGGGAACAACACGGGCGCTTTTATGTTTAAAAACAGACACGGGAAATGAACAACAAATCAAAGCGTAATTCATGTCTGTAAGAGAGAGACCACTAAAAGTGTGCACCTGCTCACATATCTACGGCTACCAGAGTGTTAATGAAACCAGATTTCTCACTTCTCCCGAGTCCTATTGTAACAAGACCTTAAGGTCTCAACATTTACATATCAACTATTTACGTATTTGCTTCATACGGCTCTGCAAACACAATTGATACTCTTGCGTCACTTGTTGTTGCCACAAATAGCAGTTCTGGTCAAGCATCGAGTAAGGCAGAAAATACGTTTGTGCGTATTGTACTGTTCCCCATTGCAAACTCCGATACATAAATTAGGTGACTCACTCGCCCAGATGTGGCAGCAGCAGATGGATTTACAATCACACTGGAAAGGCCTGAATTGAAATTTATTTACAGTTTAATCCACTTCCCAGATTTCACAATCCGCTGCATGGGCAAATGCTCAAGTCTCACCACAACAACTTCCCACTCCATCCATCCAAAACGCACACTGAACACTTGGCTTCCAAAGCAAACCTCATGTCACTTTGCCACATTAGTACCCCACAAGATTGTAATGTTTAATTATTATTGTCACAAGTAGGCTTATATTAACACAGCAATGAAGCTACTGTGAAAATCCCCTAGACGCCACACTCCGGCACCTGTTCGGGTACACCGAGGGAGAATTTAGCATGGCCAAAGCACCTAACCAGCACGTCTTTCGGACTGTGGCAGGAAACCTGAACACACAGAGGAAACCCACGCAGACACTGGGAGAAAGTGCAGACTTCGCACTGACGGTGACCCAAGTCGGGAATCGAACCCGGGTCCCTGGAGCTGTGAGGCAGCAGTGCTAACCACTGTGCCACCGTGTCGCCCTACAGGGATTGCTTCAAAAGGTACAAAATAATGAAGCGTACATTCACCAAATACAATCACTTATTCAACACTGCCTAAAGTGTACAGTTCAGTGCTTTACTGGAACTTTGTGAAAAAGCACTTATTTTCCTTTCCCTGAATATCTCCCATAATGTAGAATCATAGAATTCCTACAGTGCAAAAGGAGGCTATTCGGCCCATCAAGCCTGCACCGACAATAATTCCACCCGGGCTCTATCCCCGTAACCCCAGCTAATTCCCCTGACACTCAGGGGCGATTTAGCATGGCCACCTAACCTGCACATTTTTGAACTGTGGGAGGAAACCCACGCAGATACAGGGAAAACATGCAAACTCCACAGACAGTCACCCAAGGCCGGAATCGAACCCAGATCCCTGGATGTGCTGCCAGGGAGTCAGTGCAGTTTCTGAAAAGGTCGTGGAAGCATTGATTTGGTGTTTGTAGTTCGAGAGCTCCAGAAATGCCAAGAACAGAACATTAACCACGTTTGTTAACCTGACCAAGGCCTTTGACACAGCCAGCCACCAGGGCTTTTGGAAGGCAACGGAGAAATTCTATTGCCCCAAGAAATTCAACACAATGATTCAACAATTCCACACGCTCTTGTGTCCTGGGTGAGTTTTGAGTCCCATTTCTAGTTACTATTAGAGTTAAAAAGAGTTTCGTGCTAGCGCCAAGCCTCTTCAGCATGCTTTTCTCTGTTATGCACCACATGGACAGGAAGCTGTTTAATCTGAGACAACTCCAGGCCAAAGTTCCAGACCTCCAGGCCAAAGTTCAAGACTTCCAAGGACATACTTTGTGATTTCCTGTTTGACAATGTCTGTACACTAGCTGTTGGTTCAGAGTGGACATGCAATGTGGCATGGACTTTTTCCCCAATGTACGCAACAACCTTGGCTTTACAATCAGCAGGAAGAATCCTGAAGTAATGTACCAGCCTGCTCCAGGAAAGCCCCATCTCAAGCCCAAGGTTTCAGCCCATGAGCAGAACCTGTCAGCAGTGGATACATTCACTAATCTCAGCAGACACTCCCAGGCTGTCGGTATTGACAACAAGACACAAGCAAGAATGATCAAAACAAGTGCAGTCTTCGGCAAGCTTCGAACTTCAGTCTGGGAACAAGAGGAGTAAGTCTGCCTATCAAACTGGAAGTACTCTTGCCTACTCTGCTGTACACATGAGAGACTTAGGGTGGAATTTTACCGGCACGCCCTCCTGAGGTTTGTACGATCCCGCCCGAGCCCAATGGAGAATACTGTTCTCTGAGCCTTGCCCACCCCCGGAATCGGGGCGGGTATGCCGGTAAAATTCCGGCCTTGGACTGCATCATCAGCCCTGGGAACACCATTCCAATTTAATTAGTTAAATTTCCTTTTAAAGTTCAATTTTGTTACAGTACACCGTCAGGTCCGTCACCTCTCTTAATTCTTAATCGATTTTATTCATGTTTCTCAAAAGAGCATATAAATAGGAGGTGGCTGGCACACTGGGAGGAGAGCTGTGAGACCAAACAAGACAATAAAGTGACTCAATAAAGAAAATCTCTTGGCTTTCTCTTCACCAACCAGCTTGGGTCCGATTAACAGCTTGGAGAGGGAAGATTTGAGTGTTGTTTTCTGCGAATGAAACACAGCCCAGAACATTGGGACTGCAGAATCCCCAAGCCCGTTTTCAAAAAAGGTGCATGTCCAGTAACTCAGCTGAAGCGGTGTTGACATTTTCGATGTTGACGTTTGGACTTGGCAAAAGTCCAAAGATGTGCAGGTTAGGTGGATTGGCCATGCTAAATTGCCCCTTAGTGACAGGTGGAATTAGAAGGCTAAATACATGGGGTTAAGGGGATAGCTCCGGTTTCCTCCCACAGTCCAAAGATGGTCAGGTGGATTGGCCATGCTAAATTGACCCTGAGTGTTCCAGGATGCTTGGGTTAGCAGGGTAAATATGTGAGGTTACAGGGATAAGGGCTAGGTGTGATTGTTGTCGGTGCAGGCTAGATGGGCCAAATGGCCTCCTTCTGCACTGTAGGGCGTCTATGATTCTCAAACAAAAGATTTTCTTTTGATGTACGATGCCTAAGACATAGATTTTCCCCATAACTGCAGCATAATCCCATTAGTTTTATAATAATTACTATCTTACAACAGTAACGATATGTCAGTAGTACTTAACTGGTTGTAAAGCACTTTGGAATGTCTTGGGGTTGCGGATGGCACTATATAAATGGAAGTTTGTTCCTTCTTTATAATGGCTAACCCTTCCTATTCCCAATAAAACACTGGCATCTATATGGCACCTTTCATGACCTCAGGACTTCACAGAGCCCTTCACAGACAATGAAGACTATTTGAAGAGTAGGAGCACCCAACAGCAGTGTGACCATCTTCTAGCGCTAGTGTTGTTGGCGGAAGGATGAATGTTGGCCAGGACACTGGGGGTAACTTCCTAAGTCTACTTGGGGATGGCGCCATTGGATCTTTTACGCATACCCCCAGAGGACAGACAGGGATCTCGGCTTAATGTTTCATTGAACAGGCAGCACCTCTGACAGTGCAGCAATCCCTCAGAAGGGCAGTCACTGCTGTAATGCACCGTAAGGTAGGGGAAATTTCGAGGGATTGCTCAGGCCTACCCTCCCTTCCTGGCAAAACGAATGGCACTGGGAGGCAAACCTTAATCGACCACGGAAACAAATTGGAGGGAAGGTTAACAAACAGGGAATTCAACATGTGTTTTCCTCTGCCGCGGAGCACTTGTTCATCATTATGGTGGATATTAAAGCAAAAATGTTTTCCCCTCAGACTTATCTTTGTTAAATCACTCTGAATGTGAATGATGGCTCTCAACAAGGCACTGAAGCAATGATGCAATAGGTCACAGCCCAGTGGAGCCGTTAGAACTGACAGGAGGAAGCGTTGTATCAGAACTTAACAGGATGATTAGTCTGCAGCTAATAATAAATTTAACAAAGTGCCAGATAAATTGCCTGTTCCTTCCTCCACCTTCCGAGGTGGAGCCGGTCTCAACATGAAGCCAAATACCAAAGACACAATAAATGTCATAAGTTATGCAATAGCAAAATCGTAAAGATACAGAACAGCTCCAATGCGCAGATACATCGCAAGCAACATATCAAAATGCAATTACGATCACCCCGCATGGTAAGCTGTAGATGCTTTGAATACAGATACAATTTACATCCTGAACTGGAGAGAAGCACAGTTGCTGAAATGAGCTCCACCTAACACTGTGCAGATGAACGGGGACCAGACGTACCGGGCGGGATTTTATGGCCTCGCTCATCCTGAAACCGGAAAATCCCGCTCGAGGTCAACGAAACTTTCCATTTTCCGTCCCTCGCCCACTCGGATTCCCGTGGCAGGCAGGGCGGTAAACTTCCAGCCACCGTGTTCTGAAAGTTGGACGTTTGCGCAAAATTCATACAAATTTTTCTTTAATGGAGATAAAGCTCAGAGGTTTGCGATTGAACAGATAAATAGATGGAGGAAATGGCTCAAATAAAACATGATTAAGGTGGTGGGTGTTCAAGGAGGGTCTTAAGGGAGGTCTTAAGCTTTGGGGAGGGAGTTACAGTGCACGGGGCTCTGGGCAGTTGCAGGGTGGTTGTCAACAATGCAGGAAGGGATGGAGGCGGCCATTCTGGAGGCCTACGGTCAGGGAATGGAGAGAATGGGATGGTGCGGTGGCACAGTGGTTAGCACGGCTGCCTCACAGCGCCAGGGACCCGGGTTCGATTCCGGCCTTGGGTCACTGTCAGTGTGGAGTTTCCACATTCTCCCCATGTCTGCGTGGGTTTCCTTCGGGTGCTCGTTTCCTCCCACAGTTCAAAGGTGTGCAGGTGAGGTGGATTGGCCATGCTAAATTGCCCCTTAGTGTTCCAAGATGTGCAGGTTAGGTAGATTGGCCATGTTAAATGTGTGTGGTTACGGGGATAGGACGGAGCAGAGAGCCTGGGTAAGATGCTCTATCAGAGGGTCAGTGCAGACCCGATGGGCCAAATGGCCTCCGTGCGCGCTGTAGGGATTCTATGAAGTAAGCAGACTTCCTGAAGGAACAGCTATGGAGCCAGTAGCTTGGCAGCGCACTTATTTTGCTCTTGTAAATATAACGACGACATTTAAAAAGATGTCGAAATACAAATAACGGGACTATGGAATCAAACCACTTCCTTCAGTCCATGAACCTTCAGCTTAAAAATTCAAAATCTGCATAGCCTTATCCACGGGAGTGCAGCACCGACTTCTTGGCAAGGGCAATATTTGGATAGGCAAAACTTTGATTACATTTAATTATACTCAGGGACAATGCAATTCCACCTGCTAAATCTGGCTATTTGTACTGCCGTCTACAATACCGGGATAAATATTTACTCTCCCTACCGACAATGGGTTCTGCAGTAATTGCCACCCTCCAGCCTTCCAACCATAAATCAAAGCCTCAGAGAACCAGCACCCAAATTATCGAATGGATTAGTTGCTGCAGAAGTTGGACAAAATAGTACCGGAGGTATGGCTTTGCTGGACAGTGACGGGGCTGCTGTGGGAGGGAGGGCTGCTGTCTGAAATGTTGCCGAGTGGTATACGTCCCTACAGAAGGAGATTGGGAAAGAAACATGTAAAAGTGCTCTCCAAAAACGGTCCACACTTCCCAAGCTCCAGTGGCTTCAGGAAAATAATGAGGAGTTTTCATTCCTCCTTCTGGGAGAAACTAGGGATGGCATGGTGGCACAGTGGTTAGCACTCCTGTGTCAAAGCGCCAGGGACATGAGTTCAATTCCAGCCTCAGGTGACCATCTGTGCGGAGTCTGCACATTCTCCCCGTGTCTGCGTGGGTTTCCTCCGGGTGCTCCGGTTTCCTCCCACACTCCAAAAGACGTGCTGGTTAGGTGCATTGGCCGCGCTAAATTCTCCCTCAGCGTACCCGAACAGGCACCGGAGTGTGGCGACTAGGGGACTTTCACAGTAACTTCATTGTAAGCCTGCTTTGTGACACTAATAAATAAACTTAAACTTTAGAAATGTTCCTTCATTCCTTTTTGCAAACACTAAGAAACATCTGAAACATCAGATGCAATTCCTCCTCCTCTTCTTGGCACGGGCAGCGTTTTAAAAAGCAAAACTTTGATTATATTTAATTATGTTCAGGAACAATACAATTTTTTGCCACAACACTTAAAGTTAAAAGCTTATTTGTTAATCGCAAGTAAGGCTTACATTAACACTGCAATGAGGTTACTGTGAAAATCCCCCTGGATGTTAACAAAGATAAATTGTTTAAAATTCTGGACTTTTAATTGAGAATTTCCCCCTCTTAAATCTGAACAATTGTGTAGAGTCTAATCTTTGACATTATTGTGCCAACAAAACATTTTTAAAAAAATTGAAATGAACAAAATATAAAGATCCACTCTGGGACATTATCCATTGACTAACTTCATAGAGTCATAAAATCCCTACAGTGCAGAAGGCGGCCATTCGGCCCATCGAGTCTGCACCGACAACAATCCCACCCAGGTTCTACTTCCGTAACCCCACATATTTATCCTGCTAATCCTCTGACACCAAGGGTCAATTTGGCATGGCCAATCCACCTAACCCGCACATCTTTGGACTGTGGGAGGAAACCGGAGCACCCGGAGGAAACCCATGCAGACACGGGGAGAATGTGCAGACTCCACACAGACAGTGATCCAAGCCGGGAATCGAATCCGGGTCCCTGGCGCTGTGAGGCAGCAGTGCTCACCACTGTAGCACCATGCTGCCCTTTCGTACTTATCTTTGGCTGTATAGGTTCTTGGCTCTCCTGTTGTACTCAGCATTTGTAACTACAGAATTATTATACTCTAGAAACTGTGCTTTCAAAGTTACCTCAGAAAAAGTTCAATGGTTGGCGCTGCAGTGTGTTCTGATGTTTGGCACCAAATGAAACCCAGAAACAAATGGCACTTCCTTTCAATGGTTTCTGTTGTGGACCCTGTATACTGTTTGCTTCATTTCCGCAATGACTTCATTTTAAGATATTTCTGCCTATGTAACTAAATGCTAAGCTCTTAAAGTTAACTTGACCACATTTTAAACTCAGCAGGCATGCTGGGATTAGCTTGAAAATTGACTGCATTCTCTGAAAGTACAATGCTAGCAGAAACGGCTTTCTCATATCCAAAACAAGCTTTTCATGACCACAGCTGCAAATTGTTTATGAAAGTTAGAGACACAGCTTGTACCAAGCAATTTCAATACGAGGTAACGGAAAAGTTATCATTCTGTATACAGCCAGGTGTGTTCAGTGAGGTTAGGGTCAAGTCTGAGAGAGGACTGGCTTTCTCTCTCTCTCCAGTAAATCAGTGTTTTCGCTTTCTGTAATGTGTTAATTTTAAAATTCTGCTCAACAAAAGAAACTCAACGTACCAGTGCTGCCTACGTCTATTCTGAGGAATAAATGGACCCAACAGTTTCATTCTCAAGAGCCTTTCCACTTAAGAGGATGGAGTTGTCACAAATCCAAGTCTCATCACTCTTTTGCCCCAATGACCTCCTCCGCAATCCAACCGTAAGGAAAATTCTTGAAGGTTTATGGGGTCGGACAGAGAGAGGGCATGTCCCCTTTTCTTCGTGCTCTGCTGCTTTTCTTTCTGCTCACATCCAACTCTTGTTGCCCCCTGTGATGCCTTGCCACTGTATTTTGGCTTGTTGTCTTCTTGTGTCCTTGGCCTTTCCCTTTTTTCTTAATATATTATTACTCCTGTTAGTTTTTTCTTGTGTGGGTGGTGAATGGGGGGGGGGGGGGGGGTACCCTCGTGTGGTTGGGGAGGGAAGGCGGGGGTTGTGAGGGTGGGAAAGAGGAAAACAGGGTGATGGTAAGGAAAACTCTAGAACGGTTGGTGCAGGCTGGAAGCCGCAGCCTGCTGCCCTGTTGAATTTCTTCAACGTGACCCACGTGAACCCTGTGCAAACCTGAGATTGGTGTGGCTCCTGCTCTGCCCAAGACCGCGAGGAACTACAAAAGGTCGTGAATGTAGTCCAATCCAGCGCGCCAACCAGCCTCCCATCCATTGACTCTGTCTACACTTCCCGCTGCCTCGGCAAAGCAGCCAGCATAATTAAGGACCCTGCGTACCCCAGACATTCTCTTTTCCACCTTCTTCCATCGGGAAAAAGATACAAAAGTCTGAGGTCACGTACCAACTGACTCAAGAACAGCTTCTTCCCTGCTGCCGACAGACTTTTGAATGGACTTCTCTTCCATTGAGTTGATCTTTCTCTACACCCCAGCAATGACTGTAACACTACATTCTGCACTCCCTCGTTTCCTTCTCTATGAATGGTATGCTTTGTCTGTATAACGCGCAAGAAACAATACTTTTCACTGTATGTTAATACACGTGGCAATAATAAATCAAATCAAAATTAAATAAAAGATTCAGCTTTCTCTCATGGGTGACAGAAAACAAGGGTATTCTCGGCATTACAGACAAAGAAAACGCTATTTTAGAGGCTTAACTGTCTTCTTGTGTAAATGTTGAAATTATTTTCAATGCCATTTTTGAACAAACAAGGACAATGTCAAAGAGACCCCAAAAATATTTTGTTGCAATATGATTCATTCCTCTTTGTCTTTGTTTGGTTGGCATCCCCTCGACCATAACTCGATTGAACCGGAGCACCCTATTTCCGTAACCCCACATTTTTACCCTGCTAATCCCCCTGACACTAAGGGTCAATTTCGCGCGGCCAATCCACCTAACCTACACATCTTTCGACTGAGAGAGGAAACCGGAGCACCCGGAGGAAACCCACGCAGTCATGGGGAGAATGTTCAAACTCCACACAGACGGTGACCCAAGGTCGGAATTAAACCCGGGTCCCTGGCCGGAATTGAACCCACGTCCCTGGCGCTGTGAGGCAGCAGTGCTAACCACTGTGCCACCCCTATGACACCCTATGCTATGGCAAAATCTGCACTAAAGTATGTATACTATGACAAAGTTTTCATAACCAGATTTACTGTAGACAAATTCAAATCAAGAACTTTAAAGGTTCACTCGACCCCAGGGACAAAACGATCAGTTTGTGTATGTTAATACAAGCAACTGCAAATTGTGGCAAAATATAGCTCTATCATAATAAGGTACGAAAGCAGGAAGAGATAACACAAACAACAAACTGTACTACTAAGTAGTAAAAAGCGTATATTTAATCTATTGGATCTAAAATCGATACGGTCAGAGGTCAGCACAAAATGAAACAATTTATCCAGCACATTATCACGTAGCTGAGATGTCGCAGTGATTTACTTCTGAATCCTGTCTCAGATTGCAGCCCAGACATTGCTCTGACTTTCAGTACAATATTTATAACAGAACACTCTGGAAAAAAATCACTGTTAAATCTCAAAACAGCATCATTTTGTGCACTGATCTTATTGTTACAGCTCACAAATCATAGAACCCCTACAGTGCAGAAGGAGGCTATTCGACCCATCAAGCCTGCACCGACCACAATCCCACCCAGGCCCTATTTCCATAACCCCACGTATTTACCCTGCTCATCCCCCTGATACTAAGGGGCAATTTTAGCATGGCCAATCCACCTAACCCGCACATCTTTGGCTGCCTTTGCACACAGAGATATGGTACATCCTGTCATATAATATGCTACTGGGCTGAAGATCATTGGTAGACTTTGGCTCCTTGGTTAATCTGCTTGCCATGCCTATGGAGAACATGTAACTTTCCTCTACACCCCACTTGAAATGTTGCCATTCACTGATATCCCCCGTAAGGTATTGAGGGCCAATAGGCCCTTCTTTGTAGCTGGAATAATTCTTCCTCTCTGTGAACAATGGCCCCTCCCCAAGTTCCATAGAATGCCTATAGTCCCGAAGGAGACCATTCGGCCCATCGTGTCTGCACCAACTTTCTGAAAGAGCATCTTACACACTCCACCCGTAACCCCACACATTTACCTTGGCCAATCCACCTAATCTTCACATCTTTGGACACTAAGGGGCAATTTAGCATGGCCAATCCACCTAACCTTCACATCTTTGGACACTAAGGGGCAATTTAGTGTGGTCAATCCACCTAACCCGCACATCTTTGGGCTGTGGGAGGAAACCGGAGCACCCGGAGGAAACCCACACAAACACGGGGAGAACGTGCAAACTCTACACAAATGCTGCGAATGATATCTTCCCTGTCTCTATTTGAACCTGTTTCCTTTCAAATGTCCTTTTTTTGCTCACCTCTTTGTCCATGCTCTCGAGGTCCTCCTTGCAGAGCGTGTAGAGGGGCATGGTCTCAGACATGCTCGGCTGACGCTTCCGCGCTCCAGCTCGCGAAGGGCCAGGCTTCTCTTCACTCTGAGCGGAGTTAGGCAGCTCATCCTCATCTAACATCTGATGCTGGTGAGGCTGTACGACTCTGTAACACACAATGCAACCTCGGTGAAGCTAAGTTGTCTACTTGGTAAGATCCTGATTGATTGCATGGGGAGAGCGACAGGAAGAGAAAGGCAGCGTCAATCCTTCTCCAAACTTTTGCAATTTTAACATCTCTATTACTGCGACAGCAATAATACACGCCCACCATAACATACATCAACATGCGCAAACATGCACACATACATGTACATACCCCTAAAACATTTAACGGAACCCACACTGGCACAGTGGTTAGCACTGCTGTTTCACAGAGCCAGGGACCCGGGTTTGATTCCCAGCCTCGGGTCACAGTCTGTGTGGAGTCTGCACATTCTCCCCGTGTCTGCGTGGGTTTCCTCCGGGTGCTCCGGTTTCCTCCCACAGTCCAAAGATGTGTGGGTTAGGCTGATTGGCCAGGCTAAATTCTCTCTCAGTGTCAGGGGGATTAGCAGTGTAAATATGTGGATTACGGGGATAGGGCCTGGGGGGGATTGTTGTCGGTGCAGGCTCGAAGGGCCAAATGGCCTCTTTCTGCCCTGTAAGAATTCTATGATTGTATTTCTATTCCTTTCAATCATCCTAGTCCAACTGCAGTTGGGAATTAAAATAGAATTCAGGGGGGTAACAGTTATGGTGGCACAGTGGTTGGCACTGCTGCCTCACAGTTCCGGCCTCGGGTGACTGTCTGTGTGGAGTTTGCACATTCTCCCCGTGTCTGCGTGGGCTTCCTCTGGGTGCTCCGGTTTCCTCCCAAAGATGTGCAGGTTAGGTGGATTGCTAAATTGCCTCTCAGTATCCACAGACGTGAAGGTTAGGGGGATTAGCCATGGTAAATGTGTGAGGTTACGGAGATAGGGTGGAGGGAGGGGGCCTGGATAAGTTACTCTGTCAGAGTCGGTGCAGTCTCGATGGGGCGAATGGCCTCCTTCTGCACTGTAGGGATTCTATTCTGCATGGAACAATATCTCGAAATGGGCTTTGGGCTTTCTAATTAATTACTCCATCTGCTCTGGGCTATGTTGAGATTCAAAGCATATTACTGTACTGTAAAATGATGCCACAGTTGTGCTGCCTATTATCTAAAACGTTAAAACAAACTACTATTCTAATTCAAATTCATTCAAAGCCCTTTGAGAGTAATAGACGGGGGAAGAGGAGGGAAGCCCCACACAACTGAAGTGTCCAGTTATCCTAAATGTTAAAGGGAGGTGGTATGGCGCTGAGGAAACAAGATAGTTCAGTGACTTGGTTTAAAATTAATCCAAACTCTTTGTTTCCCTCTTCCTGAAATGATTCAATTGTGAAATGCACCTTAGGAATCTCTATTTAGTCACAGAACAAAGAACAAAGACAGTACAGCACAGGAAACAGGCCCTTCGGCCCTCCAAGCCTGTGCCGCTCCTTGGTCCAACTAGACCAATCGTTTGTATCCCTCCATTCCCAGGCTGCTCATGTGACTGTCCAGGTAAGTCTTAAACGATGTCAGTGTGCCTGCCTCCACCACCCTACTTGGCAGCGCATTCCAGGCCCCCACCACCCTCTGTGTAAAAAACGTCCCTCTGATGTCTGAGTTATACTTCGCCCCTCTCAGCTTGAGCCCGTGACCCCTTGTGATCGTCCGTGACCCCTCGTGATCGGTCAGGAAGAGTCCAAAGAAAACGTTACACAGGATTGTTATGGCGCAGGAGGTGGTCATTTGGTCCATCATGTCTGCACTGGTTCTCCAAATGAGCATTGTGACTTAATGCCATTCCCCTGCCACCCCCCAGTTACCCTGCACATTGTTTCTATTCTCGTAATCATCTAATTCCCTCCTGCATTGGAGGGGGTGCAGAGGAGATTTGCCAGGATGCTGCCTTGGATGGAACATTCAAGTTATGAAGAGAGATTGGATAGGCTTGGGTTGTTTGCGTTGGAGCAGAGAAGACTGAGGGGCGACCTGATCAAGCTGTACAAGATTATGAGAGGCATGAGCAGAGTGGATAAGGAGCAACTATTCCCCTTAGTTAAAGGGTCAGTCACAAGGGGACATTGGTTCAAGGTGAGGGGCAGGAGGTTTGGGAGGGGATGTGAGGAGAATCTTTCTTACCCAGAGGGCGCTGACAGTCTGGAATGCGCTGCCTGGGAGGGTGTTAGAGGCGGGATGCCTCACATCCTTTAAAAAAGTATCCGAATGAGCACTTGGCACATCTTAACATCAGGGCTATAGGCCAAGTGCTGGCAGGTGGGATTAGGTGGGAGTTCAGGTGTTTCTAATGTATTAGTGCAGACTCAATGGGCCGAAAGGCCTCTTCTGCGCTGTATGATTCTATGAATGCTTCGACTGAACCTGCCTTCACCACGCCCCCAGACAAAGCTTCCCAGGCCCCAACCACTCGCTGTGTGAAAATGTATTCTCTCACATCGCAGTTGCTTCTTTTGCAAATCACTCTCGCTCTCGATCCCTTTATGAGTGGGAACGGTTTTCCCCTCTCTACTCTCTCCAACCCCCTCATGATTTTGATCACCTTTATCAAATCTCCAAGAAGAGTCCAAATCTCCCCAAAGCTCCTCAGAACTGAAGTTTCCCATCTCTGGAATCATTGTTGTAAACCTATTCAGTACTAGCCGAGCTAACCGTTCATTATAATGAACAGTTGGTATCAAATTGACAATATCAAGCAAAAGCCATTAACTACAGTGAAAATGGATAAGAATCATAGTGGTCCTTCAAGAAGGATTATATAAGAGGTAGCTGGGATAAATTAGAAGCAGTTTTATATTCTATCTGTTCTGTGTTGTACTTGGACTCCTCAAAGCCAACTCAAATTGAAACAGTGTTATTTCTCACCCGAATAATTCTTAGAATTGACAATGTTTGTCTCTCCCTTCAGGCGCTCCATGGTTTAAGAATGTTGGTAAGATGTCGGAGAAATTGCTCAATCCCAGACTTCCAGAGAACAGACACACACAAAGACAGTATGCAAAAGCCCAGGAATCGGAGAGAGGGCCATTCAGCCCCTTGAGCCTGTTCTCCCCCTCAATTAGATGGTGGTTGACCTGTAACACAACATGACTCCCCACCCTGGGCCTCCTGCCATTCCAAGCAGATGGGAACATAGGAGGAGGAGGCCATTCAGCCTGTTCCATCATTCAATGCAATCAGGGCTGCTCATCCACTTCACTGCCTTTTCGCCAGACATACTGGCCGGAATTTTACCGATTCCGGGGTGGGTGAGGCTCGGAGGACGGAATTCTCCTTTGGCCTCAGGTGGGATTTTACGAGCCTCGCCCGAGTGAGGTCATAAAATTCCACCCACAGTCAATACTGAACTTGAACACACGTATCTGCAGAGATCAATTATTTTTCAAAATATATTTTTCCGCGGGTGTGGGCATGGCTAGCTCGGCCAGCATTTATTGTCCATCTCTAATTTCTCTAGATTTTTGATTTGATTTGATTTATTATTGTCACGTGTACAGTGAAAAGTATTGTTTCTTACCCACTATACAGTCAAAGCATACTGTACAAAGACAAGGAAAGGAGAGAGTGCAGAATGTACAGTTACAGTCATAGCTAGGGTGTCGAGAAAGATCAGCTTAATGCGAGATAGGTCTATTCAAAAGTCTGATGGCAGCAGGGAAGAAGCTGTTCTTGAATCGGTTGGTACGCCACCTCAGGGGTGTAAGGGAGGGGTAGTACCTCAGGTGGAGGAACATGTCGCGTCCTTTTTAGGGCGGTTCGTCCACCTTTGGGCCCCACCTGGCACTCAGCTCTCACCTCTGGCTCCCCGTAGCTGTTTGCATGCGACAGCGGCCACACCCCGGGCAACGGCTTTGACAAGCCAGCTAAACCAGGTGAGGGTAGCCGATGGGTCTCAACCCTCGGTGGGATTGGGAGATGTCTATCCCAGCATATGAAGACAGACTCCGGCGGATCGAGCGGACGAGACCAATGGAAGGTCCAACGGTCAAGAAGGCGGTCTCTGCAAGTGTTGTGGAACGCGAAGAGCAGGACAAGACACAGTAGACGTCCTGGTCACCCACTGCGCCTAGTCCCATCTCCAGCCGTCTCAACTCTGGTCTTGCCACTGGATCCAGATGGGAATTGGGACGAGAGAGTGAGGCTGACGCTGTGCAACTCTCCCTCACTTTAATCCAAATCACGCGCTAGTCTCGACACCATCATCATCACCGTCATGTTCAACCTTTGAAGTCCTGTGGCGATGGGTGAGTGACGAAGCAGCAGGTGTGGATACACTGGGAGCTGTAGTCACGGACCTGCACACAGGCGGCTCAGCTCTAATGGTCGCTTTCCGCTGACCGAAGCAGCAGTGAAACTCGGCGTCTACCTGGGCGAATGAGTAGCCCTCTTCAGAAACGCACAGCTCACCTCCGTAGAATGAAGAAGGGGCTAGAAAAGGTGCCCTAAACATTGCCTGCTTCACTACACCCTGGCCAGTTTACCGCGGCTGGCGGGGATCCCATCTTGTGGTCGAACAAACAAAATAAAACACAAGGTGACATCGCTCACCATTGGGCACTTGGAACGTGCGCACGCTTTTGGACAACCCTCCAGCAGATAGACTAGAGAGAAGAACAGCCTTAGTTGCCAGAGAGCTTGCAAGATACAACATTGACATTGCAGCCCTGAGTGAAACTCGTCTTGCCAACGTAGGTCAGCTGACTGAAATTGGTGGATACACTTTTTTCTGGAGCGGTCGCGGCAGCGATGAGCGCCGTGATGCTGGAGTTGGATTCCGTCGTCAGGAGTCACCTTGTTCGGAAACTTGCTAGTCTCCCCAAGGGTGTGAACGACCGGCTTATGACATTACAGCTTCCGCTACAAAACAGCAGTCAAGCCACCCTGATCAGCGCTTATGCCCCCACAATGAACAGCCCGGACGAGATGAAAGGCAAGTTCTACAAAGAACTAGACGCCCTACTATCAGCAGTGAGCAGTACCGAATAGCTGATCTTGTTTGGCGACTTCAATGCAAGAGTAGGGTGTGACTCTGCATTCTGGCCGGGAGTCGTTGGGAGGCATGGAGTAGGCAAGTGCAACAGTAACGGCCTACTCTTATTGAAGACCTGTGCAGCCCACACGACATCCTCATCACCAACACAACCTTCCATCTGCCTACCCATAACAAGACCTCCTGGATGCACCCCCGCTCTGAGCACTGGCATCTCATCGACTATGTCATTGTCAGGAGAAAAGACAGGCAGGATGTCAGAGTGACCAAGGCCATGTGTGGTGCTGACTGTTGGACAGATCACAGGCTCATTGTCTCCAAAATGAGGCTCCGCATCAGACCCAAGAGGCGACCACAAGGAAGCAAGGTTATGAAAAGAATCAATGTGGCCAAGCTAAAGAACCCCAGCATAGCTTCAGCACTGGCTGAAGACTTAGAAACCAAGCTCGCTGACCTACACCTCGCAGCAGTGCTGGGGACGACTGGGAACGCCTCAGGGATGCTGTCCATTCATCTGCACTGAAGATGCTCGGGCCCTCTACCCGCAAGCAGCATGACTGGTTCGATGAGAATGATGAGGAGATACAGACTCTACTTGTTGAAAAGCACCGTCTTCATCGTGCCTGTCACAACGACCCATCATCAGCTGCCAAGAAAAACGCCTTTACCAGTGCTCGCAGGACAGTCCAGAATAAACTGCGTAAAATGCAGGATGCCTGGCTGAGCGCCAAGGCAGATGACATACAGGGATACGCTGACATAAACGACTTGAAACGGTTCTATGAAGCCCTCAACACTCTCTACGGACATCAATCTCTCGGGAGCTCCCCCCTCCTGAGTACAGATGGTACAACTCTCATTACAGAGAGGGCTCAGATCCTGCAGAGATGGGCTGAACACTATGAAGCCGTCCTCAGCCGACCGTCATTTATTAACGATGAGGCGATAGACAGGATTCCCCAGGTTGATATCAACAGCGCCATGGATGACCCACCGGTAGTAGCCGAAGTCACGAAAGCGCTTAGCCAGCTATCTTGTGGCAAAGCCCCAGGGGCAGACGCTATACCCACAGAGATCTATAAAGCTGCTGGTCCTGTACTTATCGAGAAGCTCATCGAGTTGTTCCAGTCCTTTTGGAAGCAAGGATCCATTCCTCAGGAACTTAAAGATGCTTCCATCGTACACCTCTACAAGAGGAAGGGCAATCGGCAAGTATGGGACAACCATCGAGGAATCTCGCTGCTCTCCATCGCAGGAAAAACCCTCGCAAGAGTCCTGCTAAATCGTCTGGTCACTCATCCGGAGCTGGGCCTGCTTCCAGAGTCACAGTGTGGCTTCCGCAAAGGTCGCGGGACTATTGACATGATTTTTGCCACGCGCCAACTTCAGGAGAAGTGTCAGGAGCAGAATCGCGAGCTCTACACAATCTTTCTTGACCTCACGAAAGCCTTCGACACTGTCAGCCAACAAGGCCTGTGGAGGATCATGTCAAAGTTCGGCTGCCCCCCCAAGTTCATTCAGATGGTCCGACAATTCCATGATGGCCAGAGTACTGGACGGCAGACAATCCCAGTCACCAATGGCGTCAAACAGGGCTGAGTGCTCACACCCACACTGTTCAGCATGATGTTTACTGCCATGCTGAATGATGCCTTCCAGTGTTGCTGGAATCAGCCTCAAGTACAGAGTGGATGGGAAGCTCTTCAACCTGAGGAGACTTCAAGCTATTACCAAAGTGAAGGAGACTGTTCTGAGAGACTTCCTCTTTGCCGATGACTGCGCCCTGTATACTGGCTCAGAATAAGAAGTCTAACAACACCAGGTTAAAGTCCAACAGTTTATTTTATTTTATTTTTTTAATACTTTTCCAATTCAATCAAATCAAATCCAATTCAGAGTCTCAACAAGTTGAGACATTTCAGATCCAGGCTGACAAGACAGGACAGGAGACCAAAACCACCCTGTCCTGGGCCTGATCTACATGAGTCAAGCTGATTGGAGAAGGGGGAGGATCCTCCTCCAAGACTTGAGCTCATTTGCATCTTAGCCAAAAGGCCGAGATGCCGCTTTTAAAAATTGCTTCATATGAAACATATGAAGCCTCAGCGCAACCCAATGACCTCAACCAAGTGCAGGCGATCCACACTACACTTGATCCTAGCCAGTTTGGTAGCAAAAGCCACTAGCTTTCGGAACAGGCTGTTCCTTCGTCAGGTGGGTGGGAGTTCTGATCACAAACAGGGCACAAAGACACAAACTCAATTTACATGAATAATGATTGGAATGTGAGTCTTTACAGCTAATCAAGTCTTAAAGGTACAGACAATGTGAGTGGAGGGAGCATTAAGCACAGGTTAAAGAGATGTGTATTGTCTCCAGACAGGACAACTAGTGAGATTTTGCACATCCAGGCAAGTTGTGGGGGTTACAGATAGTGTGACATGAACCCAATATCCCAGTTGAGGCCGTCCTCATGTGTGCGGAACCTGGACTCGTCTTAAATGATCCCAGCGTGTCCGCCTCAATCACCTTGCTTGGCAGTGCATTCCAGACCCCCACCACCCTCTGTGTAAAATACGTCCCCCTGACATCTGTGTTGAACCTTGCCCCCCTCACGTTGAATCCATGACCCCTTGTGTTCGTCACCTCCGACCTGGGAAAAAGCTTCCCACTGTTCACCCTATCTATGCCCTTCATAATTTTATACACCTCTATTAGGTCGCCCCTCATCCTCCGTCTTTCCAGGGAGAACAACCCCAGTTTACCCAATCTCTCTTCATAGCTAAGACCCTCCATACCAGGCAACATCCTGGTAAACCTTTTCTGTACTCTCTCCAAAGCCTCCACGTCCTTCTGGTAGTGTGGCGACCAGAACTGGACGCAGTATTCCAAATGTGCCCTAACCAACGTTCTATACAGCTGCAACATCATATGCCAACTTTTATATTCTATGCCCCATCCAATAAAGGCAAGCATGCCATATGCCTTCTTGACCACCCTCTCCACCTGTGCTGCCATCTTTAAGGATCTGTGGACTTGTACACACAGGTCCCTCTGTGTATCTATACTCCTGATGGCTCTGCCATTTATTGTATAGCTCCCCCTTACATTAGATCTACCGAAATGCATCACTTCGCATTTATCTGGATTAAATTCCATCTGCCATTTCTCCGCCCAATGTTCTAGCCTATCTATATCCTGCTGTATTCTCTGACAATGTTCATCACTATCCGCAACTCCAGCAATCTTTGTGTCGTCCGCAAACTTACTGATCACACCAGCTACATCTTCCTCCTGCACATTATCATTTTATTAAGGCACAGATGACTCGTAATTTTTATTACGTCAAGTTTTATTACCCGATTTAAATGAGGAAAGTGGCAGGGAGTTGGATTATGGTTCAGGACATTTTTTGCATGCTTGGCAATTATTTTGATGTCAAACGGGAAAACATAATGCAATTTCCCCAGAGAGAAACCATCAATCAGTGTCCACTAATTTTATTTTTTTTTGCAGTCGTATAGATGCTGAAACGTTAAAAATCCAATGATGATGTGATAACATCTCGTTGATATTCAGTTAACATGATTAATGGAAACCTTAATCTTTCTGATTATCTTTATACATTGCACTGTGACAATTTTTCACACAGTATTCAACCCCCTTTAAAATCAGGCCATCACTGGCATTGCATAAGAGCGCTATTTTGTTTAAATAAAAGCAAGTGTTTTTATTCGGCCTCTTCAGTGTGTTAGCACCAGTGTAATTTAGGGAAATTCGGTAACTTTTAATGTACAGCCTCCTTAATTATCACTCAAATTAATCCCAACACCACCATCAGACCCAAGGTCCAATGCACAACATCTCAAAGTCCTCTTTCTTTCCTTCCTAGTTCCATCAAGATCAAGAATGACTTGCATCCACTCCAGCTTGATGGGTCCCGAGATGGCCAATATGCCATCTGCATATTTTGCCACATGCCAGGCAAGTAGTGCTTGAAGGCTTGGGTAGACGGGTTGTTTGTGCGCTCTCTTCGACACCGCCACTTCACCCGTGTGCGTGCACTCCTTGACAAAGTCTCCCAATGTGTTCGGTGCAACACCGAGTGAACCTTCTCCATTCTGGTCGGTCACCAGCCAGGGACTCCCACAGGCCGGAGGGGATGTCTGATCTCTTCAGGGAGGCTCGGAGGGCATCCCCAAAGTGTTCCCGGTGTCCCTGCTGGGAGTCTCCTGTCACGAGCAAGTTCCGAATAGATGAGTTGCTTCGGGAGTTTAAAGTTTATTTATTAGTGTCGCAAGTAAGCTTACATTAACACTGTAATGAAGTTACTTTGAAAATCCTCTTGTCGCCACACTCTGGTGCCTGTTCGGGTACACCGAGGAAGAATTTAGCACGGCCAATGCACCTAACCAGCACGTCTTTGGAGTGTGGGAGGAAACTGGAACACCCGGAGGAAACGCACGCAGACGCGGGGAGAATGTGCAACCTCCACACAGACAGTGACCTGAGGCCGGAATTGAACTCGAGTCCCTGGAGCTGTGAGGCAGCAGTGCTAACCACTGTGCCAACGGCACATTTCAGCCAGCAGAGCTGGTTTTGAGTGATTAGTGCCTTGACGCGGAGAATGTTCAAAGCATCCCAAGGCTTTAAAGATCAAAATATACTGTTGCATTGCAGGGTGTCTTTACACTTCACATGGGGGAGGTGATGGCCTAGTGGCATTATCGCTAGTCTATTAATCCAGAAACTCAGCTAATGCTCTGGGGACCCAGGTTTGAATCCTGCCACGGCAGATGGTGGAATTTGAATTCAATTTTAAAAATCTGGAATTAAGAATCTACTGATGACCATGGAACCATTGTCGAAAAAACCCATCTGGTTCACTAATGTCCTTTAGGGAAGGAAATCTGCCGTCCTTACCTGGTCTGGCCTACATGTGACTCCAGAGCCAAGCAATGTGGTTAACTCTCAACTTCCCTCTGAACAAGGGATGGACAATGAATGCTGGCCAGCCAGCGACGCACATGTTCCACGAATGAATAAACAAAAAACATTGCTGTGGCAAAATAGGGCTTTAGCAGTATTGCACAATTTTAGATATATAGGTAAGTTAAAAATATTGTAAAGTTGCCCACAGCTGCAAGCGATTTACTTGGTTTTCAACTGAAACATTTGCTACTGGAATCACAATTCCTCCTCCTTTAGATGCCACTCCCTGAAACGGTGTTGGCAACCGTGAACTTCCTCTGGATTGGTCCGCGGTCACGCTTGGCAAAGTACATCCGCAGTTTGCCGTTGCCCTCGGCAGTGTGGCTGGCCAGGAAACTCTCCCGCTCTTACCGCCTGCCATCCAGTGAATTGTAACTCTTCCACTGGGAACTCGCTCGTGGCAGGAGACTCCCAGGAAGGACAGTGGGAACACTTTTGGGATGCCCACAAAGCCTCCCTGAACATCCCCGCCTGGCTTGTGACCAACCAAAATGGAGAAGGTTGACTCGGGAACACGTTGAGGGACTTGGTCGAGGAACACAGAGCGAAATGGAGGTGTCTGAGAGAGCGCACAAACCTCCTCCAAACAATCCATCTGCCCAACCCTTCAAAGATTTACAGGCTGATAATCACACTGTTTGGCTATGTTCGAAACGCACCTTTAGTGGCCATCAAGACTTGGGGTGGGATTGGATCCTGGAGCTTCTGGCCCAGAGGTAGGAATACAAACCATTGAATTACTAGCCCTCCGCCAGCAATTGAATTGCAACTACACTCAATAATTCTTCAATGCAAATATTCATCATAAACCAGAGTTGCTGTCATCACAAGAACAAAGAACAGTACAGCACAGGAACAGGCCCTTTTGGCCCTCCAAGCCTGCGCCAATCACGTTTACCTATCTAAACCAACCGCTTATATCCCTCTATTCTCCGCCTGTTCATATGTCTATCAAGATAAGTCTTAAATGTGGCTAACGTAACTGCGTCAACCACCCCACTTGACAGTGCATTCCAGGCCCCCACCACCCTCTGTGTAAAAGACTTCCCCCGCACATCTCCACTGAACCTTTCCCCCCTTATTTTGAACTTGTGCCTCCTTGTGATTGTCATTTCAATGTCATTAAGTGACCATTAGGTGAGGAATTCAACAGAATTGAAAGTCTCATGAAAGAAAGGATTTAGATTATACCACACACTATATTCCGATCTTGCTTAACTTGATTTTTATGTGTTGCCTCCTCTTGCAATAAGTATACACCGACTTTAGCCATTCAATGATTGATTTCACTAATCAGTAGAATAGAACATGGGTGCAACATTAGATTGTTACTGTCAGATTTTCAATGCAATCAATGCTCTAAATTAGTGTGAGAGCGGCAATGTAGCAGCTGTGCAGAATCCAGTCAATGATTGCAGGCTTCACAACCATGCTGTAAGTCCATTCATTAGGAAAGGAAACACACACATCAGGACTACCGGTCTCCCTCTTATGCTGTGACCTCTATTATTCTACAATAAACTAAGTTCACCCAGACATATTGCAATTCTCTTCCCGCAATTAGAGGTGCACCAAGGTAGATTTGCGTCCATTTCTGTGACTACATCCGGAATCAGTTGGATGAATAAGATATCACCATACTATTAAGTGTCATATGGTTGGCTGAGGTATTTGACAGAGATTTATATTGATGTATAACTACTAAAAGGAATTGATTTTAAGCTAATGGAAGGCAGAATTATTGATTAGGAAAAAGTATAATTGATCTATATTTTACTCTGTACTTCAGATTTTTCGGAGAGATACTGTCCCTCTATTTGATTTGATTTATTATTGTCACATGTGTTAACATACAGTGAAAAGTATTGTTTCTTGCGCGCTATACCGACAAAACATACTGTTCATAGAGAAGGAAACGAGAGAGTGCAGAATGTAGTGTTACAGTCATAGCTAGGGTGTAGTGAAAGATCAACTTAAATGCAAGTCCATTCAAAAATCTGACAGCAGCAGGGAAGAAGCTGTTCTTGAGTCGTTTGGTACGTGACCTCAGACTTTTGTACCTTTTTCCCGGAGGAAGAAGGTGAAAGAGAGAATGTCCGGGGTGCGTGGGGTTCTTAATAATGCTGGCTGCTTTGCCGAGGCAGCGGGAAATGTAGATAGAGTCAATGGATGGGAGGCTGGTTTGCGTGATGGATTGGGCTGCATTCACGACCTTTTGAAGTTCCTTGGGGTCTTGGTCTACCAAGCTGTGATACAACCAGAAAGAATGTTTTCTATGGTGCATCTGTAAAAGTTGGTGAGAGTCGTAGCTGACATGCCAAATTTCCTTCGTCTTCTAAGAAAGTAGAGGCGTTGGTGGGCTTTCTTAACTATAGTGTCGGCATGGGGGGACCAGGACAGGTTGTTGGTGATCTGGACACCTAAAACCTTGAAGCTCTCGATCCTTTCTACTTCGTCTTCATTGATGTAGACAGAGGCATGTTCTCCTGTAAGCTTCGATGACAATCTCCTTTGTTTTGTTGACATTGAGGGAGAGATTATTGTTGCCGCAGATTCTCTATCTCTTTCCTGTACTCTGTCTCAGCATTGTTTGAGATCCGACCCACTACGGTGGTGCTGTCAGCAAACTTGAAAATCGAATTGGAGGGGAATTTGGCCGCACAGTCATAGGTGTATAAAGAGTATAGTAGGGGGCTGAGAACACAGCCTTGTAAGGCACCGGTGTTGAAGATGATCATGGAGGAGATGTTGTTGCTGATCCTTACTGTTTGTGGTCTGTGAGTTAGGAAGTTCAGGATCCAGTCGCAGAGGGAGGTGCCGAGGCCCAAGCCACGGAGTTTGGAGATGAGTTTCATGGGAATAATAGTGTTGAAGGCTGAGCTGTAGTCAATAAACAGGAGTCTGACATAGGTGTCCTTGTTATCGAGGTGTTCCAGGGTTGAGTGCAGGGCCAGGGAAACGGCGTCTGCTGTGGACCTGTTGCGGCGGTAGGCAAACTATAGTGGATCCAGGTCGTCCGGGAAGCTGGAATTGATTCGTGCCATGACTAACCTTTCAAATCACTTCACAATGATGGATGTCAGTGCCACTGGCCGATAGTCATTAAGGCACATTGCTTGGTTTTTCTTAGGTACCGGGATGATGGTCATCTTCTTGAAGCAGATAGGGACCTCAGATTGTTGCAAAGAGAGGTTGAAGATGTCTGTGAATATCTCCGCCAGCTGATCTGCGTAGGATCTGAGTGCACGTCCGGGTACCCCATCCGGGCCAGTTGCTTTCCGTGGGTTGACCTTCAAGAAAAGCTGCTCTGACATCTGCAATGGTGACCCCAGATACAGGTTCATCCAAGGCTTCCAGGGTGGAGGGCATGCTCTCGCTGACCTCTTGCTCAAAATGGGTATAGAATGCATTGAGCTCATCAAGGAAGGGTGCGTTGGAGCCGGCGATTTTACATCCCTTCATCTCGTAGCCTGTTATGTCTTGCAGACCTTGCCATAGTCGGCGGGGTTCGGTGTGGCTAGCCTGGGACTCTAGCTTTGTCTTTTGGCATCTATTGTCTTTTGGCGTCTTTGATGGAAATCTTTAGATCGTATCTGGCTTTCTTGTATAGGTCAGTGTCGCCTGACTTAAACACCTCAGACCTGGACTTCAGCAAGCAGTAGATATCCCTGATCATCCATGGTTTCCGGTTGGGGAATACACGGATTTGCTTCTTTGGCACACAGTCTTCTACACACTTACTAATGAAGTCAATTACTGTAGTGGCGTATTCGTTCAGGCTGGTCGCAGAGTTTAAATACTGACCAGTCCACTGACTCCAAGCAGCCCCATAGGAGATCATCCGATTCCTCAGTCCAACATTGCACTACTCTCTTCCAGAGCTATTAACCCTTCATGAGACTCCAGTCAGCTGTACATTTCTATTGTCTTGTTCTATGTTTTACGTTAAATGAATTTTGTTATGTCCTTGCACAGAGATATTTGCCTTGCGAGTTTTGAATTGTCTTTGTTTAAGACACAATTGGCCACCTTCAAATTTCCCTCCGACAATTTCCATAGCTAGTAATTCCCGGAACAGGTCACCAGTCTATTGCCAGGGGGCTTATAGCTTGAGTGGTGCCACTCCACATCAAGCATGGCTGACCAGGAGTCTCTCCCACTCTTACCGCCAGCCATTGGCGTGTTTGGAAGGACTGACATTCAACCTGTTTGGCCGTGTTAAGAGAGCACCTTTTACGGTTATCAAGTCCTGGGGTGGGTCTCGAGGTAGGGACGCTACCCACTGCGCCACAAGACATCCACCCATACCTATACCAGGGTTTAAACTGGATGACATTGAGTTATTAAGAGATTGTACTTCAGAAGTGTCACAGAAAATGATACAAGGATAGCTGACCAAAGCATTAGTCAAAGAAATAGGGTTGAGGGAGTGGCTAAACAGGGAGACGGAGAGGTTTAAAGAAGGGATTTCAGAGTTTGGGGCCAAGGCAGCTGGTGGACCGATGTTCAAGGGGCCAGAATTGGAGGAGCACAGAGATCTGAGAGAAGTTTATTTATTTATTTGTGTCACAAGTAGGCTTAAATGAACACTACCATGAAGTTACTGTGAAAATCCCCTAGTCGCCACACTCTGGCGCCTGTTTGGGTACACTGAGGGAGAATTTAGCACGGCCAATGTACCTAACCAGCACGTCTTTTGGACTGTGGGAGGAATCCGGAGCACCCGCAGGAAACCCACGCAGACACGGGGAGAACATGCTGACTCCACACAGACAGTGACCCAGGCCGGCAATCGAACCCGGGCCCCTGGTGCTGTGAGGCAGCAGTGCTAACCACTGTGCCACCGTTCATCCAATTGTAGGTCTTGGGTGGGGGGTGGTGTTTAACAAAGATAGAAAGGGGAGGGGCCATCAAGGGACTTGAAGGCGAGGATGAGTATTTTAAATTTGTGCACTGCTGGACTAGGAAGCACTGTGTGTCAATGAGCACAGTTCCAGGAACTGAATTACAGGAAGATCTGTGTCAAAAATCAGTAGCAACTCTAGAGAATTATTTTTGTGTTTCAAAAACTACCCAATTGACATATTTAGGTCAGTGTAAGTACAGCAAGGTGGCTGCAGCATAGGGAAATAATCTAACACCGCATGTCAAGTTCGAGGGAAGCAATGCTGGATGGGATATGAACTGGCGGTCAAACAAAGGACATGTAGGAAGTTGGCGGAATGTGGCCAACTAAGATCAGCTATTTTCTGATTAATTTGGTACAATCAGTCTGTTTTATAACTCCAGGTTGGAATTCATTCATCCCATTCATCGACTGATTGGCAGAACCTATGCTGTCTACAATCTCACCGATCCATCAACAGATATTCTATTTCACTGAACATTTTTCTTTTGTAAAAAAGTGTTTCCTCCCCCCTCAAAATTCTGTTTTTAAATTGATCTTTCAAGGGATCATAGAATCCCTACAATGCAGAAGGAGGCCATTTGGTCCATCGAGTCTGCACTGACAACAATCCCACCCAAGCCCTATTCCCGTAACCCAACATATTTACGCTGCTAATCTCCCCTGACACTAAGAGGCAATTTAGCATGGCCAATCAACCTAACGCGCACATCTTTGGAGTGTGGGAGGAAACCGGATCCAAGCCCATGCATAGATTTAGTGTCACAGAATACTACAGTGCAGAAGAGGCCCTTTGGCTCATCGAATCTGCACCGAAGCATGTTTGTCACACTCCTAGTATGTCATAACTTGTGTGTGGTCTAATGCACAAAAAATGCATTCTAAAATTAATAGAAATATGACAGAACTTCATTAGGAAAGTCAGAGCAATATAAAATCTCACATTTATTCCCGAGGGCACTTTGACCCACCTTTCTGCGTTATATATTCAACATTCTATTAATGTCCACACTTATTAAACTTTGATAATGTCGCCTCAACAATTTTGGAACTTGCAGCCAAGAAATCCCAATTCGTGATTAGATCCAATGCTCCTTGGTACCTCTTAACTTTTTCCACTCACTGAGTTGTGGCTCCATAGTTTGGTCGATTTAGAGTCGTAGAGGCATGCAGCACAGAAGAGGCCCTTTGGCCCTCCAGAAAAGGCCCTTTGGCCCATCGAGTCTGCACCGACAAGAACTACCACTAAAGTCGCGCTAATCCCATTTTCCAGCACTTGTCCCATATCCTTGAATGTTACGATATTTCAAGTGCTCATCCAAATACTTTTTAAAAGTTGTAAGGTCTCCAGCCCCAACAACCTTCCCAGGCAGTGCATTCCAGATTCCCACCACCCTCTGAGTGAAAATCATTTTTCTCAAATCCCCTCTGAATCTCCTGCCCCTCACCCTAAAACTACGCCCCTTCGTGATTGACCCCTGAACCAAGGGGAACAGCTGCTTCCTATTCATCCTGTCCATGCCCCTCATAATCTTACGCACCTCAATCATGTCCTCCCTCAGCCTTCTCTGCCCTAAAGAAAACAATCCCAGCCTATCCAGTCTCTCCTTATAGCTCAAATGCACCATCCCAGGCAACATCCTGATGAACATTCTCTGTAGTGCAGTCACGTCCTTCCTGATTTATTTTATTAGTGTTACAAGTAGGCTTACACTAACACTGTAATGAAATGAGTGTGAAAATCCCCTGGTCGCCACACTCCGGCGCCTGTTTGGGTATGCGGAGGGAGAATTTAGCATGGCCATTGCACCCAACCAGCACGTCTTTTGGACTGTGGGAGGAAACCCATGCCGACATGGGGAGAACATGCACACTTTGCACAGTGACCCAAGCTGGGACTTGAACCCGGATTCTTGGCGCTGTGAGGCAGCAGTGCTAACCACTGTGCCACCGTGATTTGGAAAGTATTATTCAATGATTTAAGGATCATAAATTAAGGCATCTTGTCAATGAGTCCAAGGCTAGCCAATAGTCCAAATAAATATCCATCTGTATATTAAAATCATCAGATTTGTGGTATCCCATACACTATACTCACTAAAAAGAATAATTTGTGGTGTGGTATATAACACGCCAACTAAAATCTAATGTGGCTGCCAATAATACAGCAACAATAAACAGTGATAATATTTTAGACTTCAATTAAGAACAATAAGTATGTGATGGCTATTATATCAACTAATTGCTCCCACTGTCTCAGACTGATGGCTGAAGTATTAAGGAACCTAAATGGGCCATTTTAGAAACTCCAATTTAAAACAGTACTTTTTAAAAAAAAAATTGCACCACCACAGAGAACATCACGACTGCTTTCAAAAAAAGCTAAAAATCATGAAGAATACAGGCACATTTTTATCACATTCATTTCCAGAAACCACGGATTTCATAAATCAGAGACATTACAGCACAAAAGGAGGTCAGTTAAATCAGCATCCCTTCACCAGTGAGGGGGAATCATCTGCAGCGCCTGGCAGGGGTCCAATGTGGTTTTCGAGCCAAGCTAAAGGAATTGCAGTGGCAATGATGAAAGTGCGAGTCCCGGCTTCCATCAACTTTGGCATCCAGAGGGGGAGTTGAGATATATCCCTGCACAGTGTCACAGCCTCCCATCCATTGACTCTGGATACACTTCCCGCTGCCTTGGGAAAGCAGCCAACATAATTAAAGACCCCACGCACCCAGGACATGTGGGGGGAAATTGTCCGTCCTGCCCGTCACGGGAATCGGAATGGATGAGGGGCGGACTACGCACCTTGGTTGGGATTTTCCAGTTTTGGGGGCAAGCGCGGTTGGAAAATTCCGCCCACACTCTCTTCTATTGGGAAAAAGATACAAAAGTCTGAGGTCATGTACCAACCGACTCAAGAACAGCTTCTTCCCTGCTGCCATCAGACTTTTGAATGGACTTACCTTGCATTAAGCTGATCTTTCTCTACAGCGTAGCTATGACTGTAACACTACATTCTGCACTCTCTCGTTTCCCTCTCTATGAATGGCATGCTTTGTATAGCCCGCAAGAAACAATACTTTTCACTGTATACTAATACATGCGACAATAATAAATCAAATCAAATCTTGTGCAAGTCTAAAAGAGGATCGCTTTTTTAAAAAAAAAGATCCTAAGAGGGAGATGGTTGGGAAAGGAGGGTTGTTATCTACAGTAATACAAAAGATGACTTTCAGTTAGTAACTTGACAAAAAAGGCTGGAAGTCAGACAAGAGATCTGCTCCAAATTTATACCATAACTTTATTGGTGTATGAAGGAATAGAACACCATGTTCAGCGCAGATACACGGTAAAGCAAAAACAAATTAAGCACAAAAAAGATGTCCTTTGGTAAATGAGAAATGAGTCATTGATCAAGGCATGTCAAAAGAGCGTCATTAATCTTCAACAGGAAACATGATGACCGTGAGGAACTCCCGACACCTCCCTTAATCGGCAGTCAGAGACTGGGAGTTCAGAAGCCAGGATACAGTTCGCAGTGGACCTCCTGCGCACGTGCTGGCGGGGAGATGGCTGCACATGCGTAATTCACTGAATTCACGCTTTGTGCCATCCAGGAAAGGGGGTGCACGCGCGCAGTTAGTGGTTTTTACGTTCTTTAGGCTGGGGGACTGCTCTGCACAGATGTGCAGAGACAGAAATACTGAAACAGCGCACAACTACAAGTCAGGTGACCTGAAAAGGCGAGTCATAGAGTCAGAGATTTAAGCATGGAAACAGGCCCTTCGGCCCAACTTGTCCATGCCGCCTTTTTTTAAAAACCCCTAAGCTAATCCCAATTGCCCGCATTTGGCCCATATCCCTCTATATCCATCGTACCCATGTAACTGTCTAAATGCTTTTTAAAAGACAAAATTGTACCCGCCTCTACTACTACCTCTGGCAGCTTGTTCCAGACACTCATCACCCTCTGTGCGAAAAAATTGCCCCTCTGGACCCTTTTCTATCTTTCCCCTCTCACCTTAAACCTATGCCTGCTAGTTTTAGACTCCCCTACCTTTGGGAAAAGATATTGACTATCTCGCTGATCTGTGCCCCTCATTATTTTATAGACCTCTATAAGATCACACCTCAGCCTTCTACGCTCCAGAGAAGAAAGTCGAGGGTCTATCCAGCCTCTCCTTATAACTCAAACCATCAAGTCCCGGTAGCATCCTAGTAAATCTTTTCTGCACTCTTTCTAGTTTAATAATATCCTTTCTATAATAGGGTGACCAAAACTGCACACAGTATTCCAAGTATGGCCTTGCCAATGTCTTGTACAACTTCAACAAGAAATTCCACCTCCTGTATTCAGTGTTCTGACCGATGAAACCAAACATGCTGAATGCCTTCTTCACCACTCTGTCCACCTGTGACTCCACTTTCAAGGAGCTATGAACATGTACCCCTAGATCTCTTTGTTCTGTAACTCTCCCCAGCGCCCTACCATTAACTGAGTAAGTCCTGCCCTGGTTCAATCTACCAAAATGCATCACCTCGCATTTAGCTAAATTAAATGCCATCTGCCATCCGTCAGCCCACTGGCCCAATTGATCAAGATCCCGTTGCAATCGGAGATAACTTTCTTCACTGTCCACTATGCCACCAATCTTGGTGTCATCTGCAAACTTACTAACCATGCCTCCTATATTCTCATCCAAATCATTAATATAAATGACAAATAACAGTGGACCCTGATCCCTGAGGCACACTGCTGGTCACAGGCCTCCAGTTAGAAAAACAACCGTCTACAACCACCCACTGGCTTCTGTCAAGAAGCCAATTTTGTACTCATTTAGCTACCTCACCCTGGATCCCTTGAGATTTAACCTTATGCAACAACCTACCATGCGGTACCTTGTCAAAGGCCTTGTTAAAGTCCATGTAGACAACATCAACTGCACTGCCCTCATCTACCTTCTTGGTTACCCCTTCAAAAAACTCGATCAAATTTGTGAGACATGATTTTCCACTCACAAAGCCATGCTGACTGTCCTTAATCAATCCTTGCGTCTCTAAATGTCTGCAGATCCTGTCTCTCAAAATACCTTCCAACAACTTACCCACCACAGATGTGAGGCTCACTGGCCTGTAGTTCCCAGACTTTTCCCTGCAGCCCTTTTTAAGGGCTGTTTTAAGGGCAAATAAACCTGTTGGACTTTAACCTGGTGTTGTTAAACTTCTTACTGTGTTTACCCCAGTCCAACGCCGGCATCTCCACATCATGGCCCTTTTTAAGGTCCAGGGGAGGTTCATGAGAATGTTCCCGAGAATGAAAGGGTTGATGTAGAGAGCTGTGGAGGTCAGGTTATTGAGTGTCTTGAAGACAGAGATAGATAGGTTCTTTTTTCTCTCCTTACAGATGCTGCCAGACCTGCTGAAATTTTCCAGCGTTTTATCTTTTGGTTTCAGATTCCTACATCCACAGTAATTTGCTTTTATATACATAGGTTCTTGATCAATAAGAGGATCAAGGGTTATGGGGAGAAAGCAAGAGAATGGGGATGAGAATCAAATCAGCTATGATTGAATGGCGGAGCAGACTCGATGGGCTGAATGGTTTAATTCTGTTCCTATATCTTATGGTCTTATGAGGAGCATTTGAGGACTCTAGATCTGTACTCAATGAAGTTTAGGAGGATGAGGGCAGAATCTCATTGAAACTTACAGAATACTGAAAGGCCTGGATAGAGTGGACGTGGGGAAGATGTTTCCATCAGTAGGAGAGACATGGATCCAATGCCACAGCCTCAGAGTCAAGGGACGACTCTTTAGATCCAAGATGAGGAGGAATTTCTTCAGCCAGAGGGTGGTGAATCTGTGGAATTCATTGCCATAGAAGATGGTGGAGGCCAGGTCATTGAGTGTATCTAAGACAGAGATAGATAGGTTCTTGATTGGTGAAGGGATCAAAGGTTACGGGAAAAAGGTGGGAGAATTGGGTTGAGAAGCCAGTTGGCTCATGGTGTGACAGGAATCTGGGTGGCGTGTTGAGAAACCTATGATAATCACATGTTCCGCCATTCAATCATGGCTGATATGATTCTCATCCCCATTCTCTTGCCTTCTTCCCCTAACCCTTGATCCCCTTATTGATTAAGAAGCTATCTATCTCTGTCTTAAAAACACTCAATGACCTCATTTCCTTTGGAGTGTGATGCATCTGACCACCATTCATCAGTTGGTTCACAGGTATAATTGGCCTCAATATTAGAGTACAAGATAAATAAATTGTTTTATCTTTCCAAATTTCTAAGTGTCTGTAGAGATAGCTGGGGCGAAGAAATAGTGAATATTTGAATCATTTTCTTGTGTTTGCACCAAAATCCTTCCAACCTTTTTGTCTGGAGGGCGGTACAGCGGTTAGCACTGCTGCCTCACAGCGCCAGGGACCCGGTTTCAATTCCCAACTTGGGTCACTGTCTGTGTGGCGTTTGCACGTTCTCCCTGTGTCTGCATGGGTTTCCTCCCGGTGCTCCAGTTTCCTCCCACAGTCCAAAGATGTGCAGGTTGGATTGGCCATGCTAAATTGCCTCTTAGTGTCCCAGGATGCGTGGGTTAGCGGGATTAGCAGGGTAAATATGTGGGGTTACGGAGATGGGGCCTAGGTGGGATTGTTGTCAGTGCAGACTCAATGGGCCAAATGGTCTTCTTCTGCACTGTAAGAATTCTATAATTTCTATGATTCTATGAATATAATTCATTTCTCTGGTTTATTCTTAGGTCCAAATCCTGGAACTCCCTCCCTAACACCATGGTGGGTGTATATACACCACATGGACTGCAGCAGTTGAAGGCAGCAGCTCACCACCACCTTCTCACGGGCAACTACGGATGTGCAATAAACGCTGGCCTAGCCAGCGACGCCCACATCCCGTAAACTAATTTTAAAAATGTTTTATTCTGTGTTGAAAGTTCAGCAGCAGATTCCTGTGAATTTGTTCAATAATCTGTCTCCATGGTTTCTAAAAGAAAGTGAAAGTTAGGATCTATCAAGCCGGACTTGACACTGGGATCTGACTTGGCTAGTATTAACATCGTCCGGAATCAAAGCACGATGATAACATAATGAATTGCTCTGTATAGTAATTGCTCCCATGCCCACACGTCTGTCCTTGGCCTGCTGCAATGTTCCAGTGAAGCTCAACGCAAACTGGAGGAACAGCATCTCATCTTCCGGCTCGGCACGTTACAACCTTCCGCTCTCAACATCGAATTCAACAACTTCAGATGATTAGCTCTACCCCACCTCCACCCCTTTGTTTTCATTTCATTTAATTTTTAACTGTTCTCTACCTTTTATTTCTTTATTGTTTTTCTTTATTTTTCTTCCCCCCCCCCCCCACCAACTCTTTCCCCCTATTTTATCCCTCCTTTCCTGACCCTTTTGTCCCCCTTTGCTTCCCCTTTTTCTCAATTTTACCTCTTTCCCACCCATCTCCTCCCTCCCCCCACATTTAATCTGCCACAGTTTACCCTCTGATTTCAGCTTCTCTGCCGTTTGGCCATTCACACCTTCTATTCTCTCTATGGACTGCCATCAGCAGCCGTTCCCCTTGGTTTTGTGGCTATGACTCATCTTTCATTGCCTCACCCCACAGTATAAATATTTCCCACTTTCTATGCCTTTTGGCTTTGACAAAGGGTCATCTAGACTCGAATCGTCAGCTCTTTTCTCTCTTTACAGATGCTGCCAGACCTGCTGAGATTTTCCAGCATTCTCTCTTTTGGTTTCAGATTCCAGCATCTGCAGTAATTTGCTTTTGGGCTCTGTAATAGTAAATGCTGGACATCATCATGTTCTGAGTGTAATCACAGTAAGAGGTCTCACAACACCAGGTTAAAGTGCAACAGGTTTATTTGGTAGCACAAGCCACTAGCTTTCGGAGCGCTGCCCCTTCATCAGGTAAGTGGGAGTTCTGTTCACAAACAGAGCATATAAAGACACAAACTCAATTTACAAAATAATGGTTGGAATGCGAGTCTTTATAGGTAATCATGTCTTAAAGGTGCAGACAATGTGAGTGGAGAGGGGGTTAAGCACAGGTTAAAGAGATGTATGTGTATTGTCTCCAGACAGGACAGTTAGTGAGATTTTGCAAGCCCAGGCAAGTCGTGGGGGTTACAGATGGTGTGACATGAACCCAATGATGCTGAGCAGATAGCCAAGTTCCGCACACATGAGGACGGCCTCAACCGGGATCTTGGGTTCATGTCACACTATCTGTATCCCCCACGACTTGTCTGGACTTGCAAAATCTCACTAACTGCCCTGGCTGGAGACAATACACATCTCTTTAACCTGTGCTTGGCCCTCTCTCCACTCACATTGTCTGTACCTTTAAGACTTGATTACCTGTAAAGACTCGCATTCCAACCATTATTTTGTAAATTGAGTTTGTGTCTTTATATGCCCTGTTTGTGAACAGAACTCCCACTCATCTGATGAAGGAGCAGCGCTCCGAAAGCTAGTGGCTTGTGCTACCAAATAAACCTGTTGGACTTTAACCTGGTGTTGTGAGACTTCTTATTGTGTTTACCCCAGTCCAACGCCGGCATCTCCACCATGTAATCACAATACCAGTCCAGTGATAGCGTCCATTTAAGTGTCTCCTGCAGTTTTATCCCATTTTCCAAAGCTCAACTTGTTCTAGCTTCCTGTTCTTTGATTAGTGCTACAGGGAAAGGCAGATGTGGCCTTGGGCTAAACATGTTTGCCGACGTGAATCTACGATTCCCAGGTTCGTGAGTGACCGAGCCATGATAGCATTTAAAACAGGACAGGGTGTAAAGCAACTTCGACAAACTTCAATCGTGATCAGTCCCTCGGGATTGACGGTATATGCTGCAGTCAGCTCCCGCCTCACTGAGAAAGTCAATGTTGGAATAAATGTTAGAGGGGTCTCCAGAAAAGCAATATGTGTTGATGGACAACTTAGCGAATAGCTAATGATGCGAGCAGTTAAAGCAGTTTTAAGTGATTAAATCAGAAGGAATAATCAAACTCTTTCTTATCACAGCTTGGTATGGCTCCTGTTCTGACCAAGACCGCAAGAAATTGCAAAGGGTTATGAACATAGCCCAGTCCATCACGCAAACCAGCCTCCTATCCACTAACTCCGTCTATACTTTCTGCTGCACTGCTGCTTCACAGAACCAGGGATCTGGGTTCGATTCCCGGCTTGGGTCACTGTCTGTGTGGAGTCCGGGTGCCCCGGTTTCCTCCGGGTGCTCCGGTTTCCCCTCTCAGTCCAAAAGACATGCTGGTTAGGTGCATGGGCCATGCTAAATTCTCCCTCAGTGTACCCAAACAGGTGCCAGAGTGTGGCCACTAGGGGATTTCCACAGTAACTTCATTGCAGTGTTAATGCAAGCCTACATGTGACTAATAAATACATTTTAAATTTTAAAAGCAGCCAGCATAATCAAGAACTCCAGGCACTCCAGACGTACTCTCTTCCACCTTCTTCCGTCAGGAAAAAGTCTGAAAATAACATACTAACAGACTCAAGAACAACTTCTTCCCTGTTGCCATCAAACTTTTGAATGGACCTACCATGTATTAAACTGGTCTTTCTCTTCACCCTACCTGTAATTGCAGCACTATTTTCTGAACCCTATCCTTTTCCCCATGTACTTATGAACGGTAAGTTTTGCCTGTATAGCGTGCAAGTAACACTACTTTTCACTATATCCCAGTACGTCTAACAATAAATCAAATCAGATCAATCAAATTATAGAAACATAGAAGATAGGAGCAGGAAGAGGTCATTTGGCCCTTCGAGCCTGCTCTGCCATTCATTAAGATCATCCAACTCAATCGCCTAATCCTGCTTTCTCCCCATAACCTTTGATCCCGTTCGCCCCAAGTGCTATCTCCAGCCGCCTCTTCAATACATTCAATGTTTTGGCATCAACTACTTCTTGTGGTAATGAATTCCACAGGCTCACCACTCTCTGGGTGAAGAAATGCCTCCTCATCTCTGTCCTAAATCTATCCTGAATCCTCAGACTGTTGGCCCTGGTTCTGGACTCCCCCACCGTCGGGAACATCCTCCCTGCATCTATCCTGTCTAGACCTCTAGAATTTTCTAAGTCTCTATGAGATCCGCCCCCCTCATTCTTCTGAACTCCAGCTAAAACAATCCTAACCTAGTCAATCTTTCCTCATACATCAGTCCTGCCATCCCCGGAATCAGCCTGGTAAACCTTCGCTGCACTCCCTCGAGAGCGAGAACATCCTTCCTCAATATTCTAGGTGTGGCCTCACCAAGGCCCTGTATAGTTGCAATAATACATCCCTGCTCCTATACTCGAAACCTCTCGCAATGAAGGCCAACATACCATTTGCCTTCTTTACCGCCTGCTGCACCTGCATGCTTACCTTCAGTGACTGGTGCACAAGGACACCCAGGTCCCACTGCACACTCCCCTCTCCCAATCTACAGCCATTCAGGCAGTAACCTGCCTTCTTGTTTTTGCTTCCAAAGTGAATAACCTCACATTTATCCAAATTATACTGCAACTATCAGCCCACTCACCCAACCTGTTCAGATCATTCTGAAGGATCTCTGCATCCTCGTCACAGTTCACCCTCCCACCCAACTTGGTATCACCTGCAAATTATGTTCTAATCCAGAAAGCCAGTTGGTGAAGCATAGAAATGAACCAATCACGAGGCACCTTTCTATTTATTTACAGAGTTACACATCACAGGCATACAGCTCCTAACCCAACAACTGCAGTTTCAGTCTGCGTCTATTAATAGGAGCTCAAATGAATGCTCAGTGGATGCTTACCACCTTGATGCAATGATTAATTTACAATTAGCAATCAGCATCGATCCATTAAATTGCAAGAAGATTCAAAGAATTGAGGTGAAAATTCATAATGAGACCTTGTGGACCACAAAACGCTCAGGAGGCCAGGTACAGGAGTCCACGCATACTTCTGTAACTACTTCTCTCCCAAGTTGAAGTGACAGTCTATCGATCACGACATGGAAGATCGATGAAAGACCAGGAATGCTGCAATCCCTCTGCCAGTTTCCAATTAGAATCTATGCTTATTTGTGGTGTGACTCACCAATGATAAAGCGTACGTTTCAGGCTAAGGAACACTCAGCACAGTGGGATGCTGTGAAACAGTTTCTAATATGTTCTGCCCTTTCAGCTTGGAACTGAAAAAGATCTGAAAGTCTGACAAGACAGAATGATAAAAAGGAAATTGGAGTTGTACGTTTTGTCGAATGAAAGTGAAGCTAATGTGCAACACTTTCTGTACAAAGTCTAAATGGCTGATGCACAGCATGGATTGGTTACAGCACAGGAGGAGGCCCTTCAGCCCATCGGTGTCTGCTGATTCTCTGCAAGGGTAACTCAGCTGGGACCCGCATTCTATCTCTTCCCTGTAATCCCAAAATTTGCTCTTTTCAGATAATAATCCAATTCCCTTTTGAAAGGCAGAACTGGATCCGTCTCAGCGACACTCTCATTCCAGACCACAACCCCGTGCTACCTAAAAGGATTCTTCCTCGCGTGGCCGTTGAATATTTTGTTGTTCATCGGTGCCAGTGTTGGAGAGGTCAGTTCTCAACCGCTCCACCACTGGGAACAGTTTCTCCCCATCTAATTTGTCCAGATGTCCGTTAGCATTTGATCAAATGCATTCGGTAAAACAAGGAAAATAAGCAATATTTCAAATTGGGGTAAAGCAAGAGAAAGGCACGTGAGAAAATCAGAAGCAAAGTACATACACATTAATAAGACAAGGGCCTTTGAACAGAAATGGACCTTTGAAGGGTAAAGCACTGCAAGAGTCAAAGGGCCCTAAGTTTTTCTCCAAAAGTTCCTTTCTTTAAAAGCACACTGCTCTAGGCCAAGAAAGGGCTGCGTCACGAGTGGTGTGTGACTGCAAAATAACAAATGATTTTTGTTCGATAGAAACAGTAGAATGAGATTTTGATTTGATTTATTATTGTCACATGTATTAGTATACAGTGAAAAGTATTGTTTCTTGCACGCTATACAGACAAAGCATACCGTTCATAGAGAAGGAGAGGTTGCAGAATGTGAAAGATAGAGTGTATGCAGGGCACAGCTTGCAAAATATCACCACGTTCCGGCGCCATCTTGGATTGTTGGGCTCTATGGAAATGGGCAGCAAATATAATCCAGACATAGAATCCCTACAGTGCAGAAGGAGGCCATTCGGCCCATCGAGTCTGCACCGACCACAATCCCACCCAGGCCCTATTCCCGTAACCCCACATATTTACCCTGCTAATCCCCTCAGGTCAATTTACCATAGCCAATCAACCTAATCCGCACACCTTTGGACTGTGGGAGAAAACCCACGCAGACATGAGGAGAACATGCAAACTCCATACAAACAGTCACCCGAGGCCGGAATTGAACCTGGATCCCTGGCGCTGTATGGCAGCAGTGCTAACCACTGTGCCACTCCTGTTCTTTGCAAACAATTGCTGTAATGTATAAAGCCTCTGTTCTGCTTAAAAACAATCATAACTGTTGGCATTGCAATGTCAGCTTCAAGCCATTGACCAGACAGTCCTGAGGCACTCCAATTATTTTCCTCATTTGCTGTTTGTGGGACCCCGGTGGTGCTAAGTGACTGCTTAAATTGCCCACATAACAACTGCCCTTCAATAAATAACTAATTGGCTCTGAAGCACTTTAACATGACCCCGTGAATTTCAATGAATGTCAAAAAAGCTGAATTTGACACAACATTAACAGGCAGAAATTCAACATTTGGCTTTGTGTTTATTCATCCAACACTGCACAGAATTTTACTGATGTCTGGGAAACAGTAAGACTGCTAATTGGTAACTCCATTTTAGACACAGTTCAGTAACAAATCCACCAATCACATCACATATTGGTTTTGTCATTATATCAGCAAAACAGCTTTACACGTATTTTACATAACAAAAAGAAACCTCATTGTTGGGTGTATTATTATCATTCTTCAAGTCAAAGTATATCCCGTGTATTTATATATAGGGGCGGCACGGTGGTTAGCATTGCTGCCTCACAGCGCCAGGGACCCGGGTTCGATTCCTGACTTGGGTCACTGTCCGTGCAGAGTGTGCACGTTCTCACCGTGTCTGCATGGGTTTCCTCCGGGTGCTCCGGTTTCCCCCCCACAGTCCGAAAGACGTGCTGGATAGGTGCATTGGCCGTGATAAATTCTCCCTCAGTGTATCCGAACAGGTGCCGGAGTGTGGCGAGGTGGGGATTTTCACAGTAACTTCATTGCAGTGTTAATGTAAGCCTACTTGTGACTCTAGTAAATAAATAAACTTTTTAAAATAAATATTTAGGATGCAGTTTTGCAGTTTCAATTACTCTCAGTGATCTTGCCACACCATGCAGCTGCAACTTTCACCTTTGCGTTACAGCATTCCCAGCCCCAGACTTGCTCTCAGAAGACTACTTCCTATCTAGGGGAGTGGGTGATTAGGTCAATTCCAGTTTGTTGGGGTGTTGGAGGTTACCGGACATGTCTCAAGATTGTCATTAAGGAATGGAATTTAGTAACAGTGCACTTTGAAGGACACTGTTCAAGACCAAGGTCTTCAAACTGCGAGAGATAACCCACAACAAACTTCCACCCAAAAGTGTGCCTTCTCTCCTTCACTTCTAATTTGTAGAGGTGGTCGCAGGAAGATACGAGTTATACTGTTTCTGTGGGAAGCAGCCACCTTATTCTAGAATTGCCATTTCTAATCACAATTTTCAAGGGGCAGCTGTTTCTTACAACCAGATTCATGGATTTTGTACTCGGAATCGCTACAGCGCAGGAAAAGGCCATTCTGTCCATCAAGTCTGCACCGACTCTCCGGTACAGCATCTTAACTAGGCCCACCCCCATAACCCACGCAGTTACCCTGCTAAGCTTCCTTAATCTATATATTTTAGGACACTAAGGGGGAATTTAGCATGGCCAATGAACCTAACCAGCCTCTAATGCCTTATGAACAACGTACATCGTGTTTATAACTCTCTGAATCTCGAAATAGACATAGAGTCCCTACAGTGCAGAAGGAGGCCATTCAGCCCATCGAGCCTGTATCGACAACAATTCCACCCAGGCCCTATCCCAGTAACCTCATGAATTTATGTTGCTAATCCCCCCGACACTAAGGGGCAATTTAGCATGGCCAATCAACCTAACTCGCACATCTTTGGACTGTGGGAGGAAATCGGAGCACCCAGAGGAAACCCACGCAGACACGGGGAGAATGCGCAAATCCCACACTGACAGACACCCGAGGCTGGAATCGAACCGGGTCCCTGGCGCTATGAGGCAGCAGTGCCAACCGCTGTGCCACTGTGCCGCCCACCGAGTCACTCTTCTGACTTAAAGCACACAGCAGAATGCTCGAACTCTTTCCCGGCAACGTTACCTGAATGACGACTGTTCTCCGTGAACGGATAACGTAACCGGGGGAGCTGGAGGTTGGATACACATGGATTGCCTGTTTCCCTGAGCATCTTTCCGGATGAGCTTCCCCGTGTTGGGATCGTAAATGCGGACTTCAGGTCCGGGCTGAGCCTTCGGGTGAATGGGAGTCGGATGAAACAACGGTGTTTGCAAACCAGCCTGGACTTCGGGGAAGCTGGCAGGACTGTTGGTTCTGCAGAAAGGAACAAACATAAAATCATTGACTGACAGTGTACAATCTCCCATGGTAGCCTGATTGATAGTTCAAGGTGTGGAGCAGAGTTGTTCAGGGTGTGGAGCAGAGTTGTTCATCACCATGCATACGTATAGTACCGTTAACATACAAAAACGCCCCAAGTGTTGTGAAGTTGAGCTTATGAAGTGTGGTCCCTTTAAAAGCTGGTTTTTAAAGTTTTCCCTTTAAAAGCTGGTTTTCAGTGCTTGAATGTTTAAAATGCAGGTATACAGAGTACACAGACTGCAACAATTATAACTGGGACAAAGCATCAGAGTTGCCATGGTAACAGGCTTTGTAGGCTTTTGCATTTTAATAGCCCATCAGTTTAAGGAAGACACTCAGCAATCAGGACCCTAACAAATTTGAATTTGCTGTTGTTGACACCATCAGACCAATCCTGGTATAGGAAAATGCATAGGTCATCAGGAATATAAAAATAGAAACTCAACTGCCTGCCTTCAGTTTTTAGTTCAGTTAGTTAGTTAGCTCAGTTGAGTGGAACTGAAAAGTTGCCACCTCTCAACACGTAGAGAGGGCAAGAGCAGCTCTCTACCAGCTAAAAATATCTTTTAAGGGAACTCTCCACCTATCTACCAGAAGGGTACCAAATCAGAGAGAGTTTACTGACAGCGAGATCGACAAAAGAACTCCAAAGGTTTTTCCAAAGACACAAACCTGTATTTTTTGAGAGTGACTAAGTTAATATTATTATTTTTTGGAATGAATGATCCTTGTATTTATTTGAACAGCGATCCAATCGAACCTTACTTTAATAGCTATGTTACTGTTTAGGTAAAGTTCCCGGTTAGTTAAACCATTAGCCCCCCCCAATCCGACACTATAGTTAAGAAAGCCCACCAGCTCCTCTACTTTCTCAGAAGACTAAGGAATTTTGGCATGTCAGCTACGATTCTCACTAACGTTTACAGATGCACCATAGAAAGCATTCTTTCTCGTTGCATCACAACATGGTATGGCTCCTGCTCTGCCCAAGACCGCAAGGAACTACAAAAGGTCGTGAATGTAGCCCAATCCATCATGCAAACCAGCTTCCCCATCCATTGACTCTGTCTACACTTCCCACTGCCTCGGCAAAGCAGCCAGCATAATTAAGGACCCCACGCACTCTGGACATTCTCTCTTCCACCTTCTTCCATCGGGAAAAAGATACAAAAGTTTGAGGTCACGTACCAATCGACTCAAGAACAGCTTCTTCCCTGCTGCCGTCAAACTTTTGAATGGACTTACCTTGCATTAAGTTGATCTTTCTCTACACCCTAGCTATGACTGTAACACTACCTTCTGCACTCTCTTGTTTCCTTCTCTATGAACGGTATGCTTTGTCTGTATAGCACGCAAGAAACAATACTTTTCACTATATACTAATACATGTGACAATAATAGATCAAATCAAATCAAAAATCAAAGTAAATAACTTGTTAATTCTACACTTAAAGCAAGTCTCAGGTTTTTATGCTAGTGAACCTCTAAACGTTTATGAAGAACAGTTAACACCTTCCCAACATTTCTAACAGATTACAAAGTGAGGTAAAGGAGATTAACCGCTGCGTCGTAACACTCAGGAATACCATATAAACAAGATCAGGAAAATAATCTAGCATCGAGACAGATAAGGAGACATTAGGAGAGGAGACCAAGTTTTTTATTAAAAACTGAAGTGAAAGGAAGGTTTTGTAAGACAGAGGCCGGGCTTTTTGGGCATCTCCATGGCGGGACCTGCCACAAGGCAGCCAAAAGTCACTGACCTGAATTTTCCGACCGTCCACAGCAGCGGGATTTTCCCATCCCGCTGCGGTGAATGGAGATTTGGCTGGTCACCAAATTCTCCGTCTTGGCGGCAGTGGGAGCGTCTGGACGGTAAGGTTTCGCCCATTGGCTTTCGGCAGGACCAGACGCTCCCGGCAGGGCTGGGGAAAATCCTGCCCAGAGAGAGGCAGTGTTCACAGAGGGAATTCCAGACCCTAGAATGTGAGAGACCCAAGCCAACGACGGAATGAAGGGACGGGTATTACACAAGAAGCTGGGATCTTAGAAACACAAAGCACAGGAGTGTGGGCATAGAGGATTGCAGAAGGACGCAAGGGAATTAAACTAGAGTGTGAATTGCTTCGAGTTTGATATGCTTGGGGGTGAGGGGAGACTGGGAGCCAACGTAGGTCAGTGAGACATGATGCAAGTTAGGAAACGGGCAGCAGATAATTTGGATAAGGGCGACACGGTGGCACAGTGGTTAGCACTGCTGCCTCACAACGCCAGGGACCCGGGTTCGATTCCCAGCTTGGGTCATTGTCTGTGCGGACTCTGCACATTCTCACCGTGTCTGCGTGGGTTTCCTTCGGGTGCTCCAGTTTCCTTCCACATGATGTGCAGGTTAGATGGATTGGCCATGCTAAATTGCCCCTTCGGGGAACTAGCTAGGGTAAATACATGGGGTTGTGGGGATGGGCCCTGGGTGGGATTGTGCTCGGTGCAGACTCTGCACTGTGGGATTCTATGAGCTTTACGAAGGACGAGAATCTGGGAAATGTTGGGAGTAGTCGAGTCCAGAAATGACACGCCCCGTGTAATGGAAACGTTTAGGCCAGCGTTTTGTGGGCATTCTTCCCCCCTCCAGGTTTAATCCTAAAGCAGAAAGTTACATTAAATTGGCCAATGCCATTGGTGGGGCAGAGGTTATCAGAAAGCAACACGTTTCATTCCGATCGCTTTGTAATCCGGAAGAGGTCAGGTATACGTACCTGGCAAAGGAGAGTTAATAATCAGACAGGTTGATCTCTCAGCTTGAGTAAAAGATCAGGGTAGCCCATGAGGTTAAACAGAGACCAAAAGAGGAAATGCTGGAAAATCTCAGCAGGTCTGGCAGCATCTGTAAGGAAAGAGAAGAGCTGACGTTTCGAGTCCAGGTGACAGCTTTGTCAAAGGGTCATCTGGACATCAGCTCTTTTCTCTCCTTACAGATGCTGCCAGACCCGCTGAGATTTTCCAGCACTTTCTCTTTTGCTTTCAGATTCCAGCTGCATCCGCAGTAATTTGCTTTTATCCAAAGATTAAACCGAGGCTTTACCTGATGCAATTTTTCAAAGTCTTCTGGACCTTTCGGCCAAGATGGAGCATCAGATCAAGCCTGGGAGGAGGTGCAGTGCCTCATCCAGTCAGCTTGGATTTTATTTGATCGAGCCCTAGATGGGATGCAGTTTCTCATCTGGTCAGCTTGGATCTGGCTTGGGCCTCACGTGGGCCTGATGATTAATTCGAATTGGCCTTTTTGAGTAGAAATAAATTACCGAAAGGTGCCGAAAAGAATGAAACAAAAAGAGGTCAGGTACAAGTCAAATCCACTGTAAGCTTGGGATTTAATCAAAGTGTTTAAGTTTATTTATTATTGTCACAAGTCGTCTTACATTAACACTGCAATGAAGTTACTTTGAAAATCCCCGAGTCGCCACACGCTGGCGCCTGTTCGGGTATACGGAGAGAGAATTTAGCAAGGCCAATGCTAACCAGCACGTAGAGTCATAGAATCATAGAGGTTTACAGCATGGAAACAGACCCTTCGGCCCAACTTGTCCATGCTGCCCTTTTTTTTTAAACCGCTAAGCTAATCCCAATTGCCCGCATTTGGCCCATATCCCTCTACACCCATCTTACCCCATGTAACTGTCTAAATGCTTTTTAAAAGACAAAATTGTACCCGCCTCTACTACTACCTCTGGCAGCTTGTTCCAGACACTCACTGCCCTCTGTGTGAAAGAATTGCCCCTCTGGACACTTTTGTATCTCTCCCTTCTCACCTTAAACCTATGCCCTCTAGTTTTAGACTCCCCTACCTTTGGGAAAAGATATTGACTATCTAGCTGAACTGTGCCCCTCATTATTTTATAGACGTCTATAAGATTACCCCTCAACCTCCTACGCTCCAGAGAAAAAAGTCCAAGTCCATTCAGCCTCTCCTTATGACTCAATCCATCAAGTCCCGGTAGCATCCTAGTAAATCTTTTCTGCACTCATTCTAGTTTAATAATATCCTTTCTATAATAGGGTGACCACGTCTTTCAGACTGTGGGAGCAAACTGGAGGAAACCCACGCAGACATGGGGAGAAGGTGCAAACTCCACACAGACAGTGACCCAAGCCGGGAATCGAACCCAGGTCCCCGGTGCTGTGAGGCAGCAGTGCTAACTACTCTGCCAAATACAATTGAATTTGGAAACCCTACCATTAATTGCCAATCACACCAACTACTCAACCTGGGGTAGAGTTTCCACAGCAGACATAATCAGCGACCGGGGCAAAAACTGCACTACTTCTCAGAAGTCTTTCCTTTTCATTTAAGTTTCTGCCCCAACTCTTGTACATGTCACTGAATATACAACTCACTGTGAGCCAGGCAAATCGAGCTTTAGAATTTAATTCTTCTTTTGAAAAACACACTGCTGCTTTGAAAGATATTCTAATGTGTTTAAGTGGGGTAATTTGATGCAGTTTTACTTCAAGAACTGAAAATAGGTTTCTCACAAAACACAACAGCCGATCCTTGCTCCCAACGTCAATGCACCACCTGTGAAAAACTCAATCTTAAACTACTGAGAATTACTTGAGAAGAATGCACAGGACCGATTGCGAGCTATATTGACGTAGTCAGTCCCTTCGTAAATTTAAAGAAAAATTGTAACCAAATGGTTTTAAAACATGCCTACTGATCATAGGATCCCGACAGTGCAGAAGGAGGCCACTCTGCCCATCGAGTCTGCACCGGCTCTTTGACAGAGTACCTTACCCAGGCCCTCTCCCCCGCCTTATCCCCGTAAACTCACACATTTCCCATGGCTAACCCAGCTAGCCTGCATATCTTGGGATACTAAGGGGCATTTCTTAGCATGGCCTATCCACCTAACCTGCATATCTTTGGGCTTGTGACCTCAGAAAAGCTAAATTTTGAAAACCTTCACCAAGGTTTGCAAATTTAGCAGAAACTCGCCATGGTGATTATTTTTTCATGAATATGGGTGTTACTGGCTAGGCCAGCCTTTATTGCCCATCCTTGAGAAGGTAGTGGCGGGCTGACTTCTGGAAGCACTGCAGCCCCTGAGGTGTAGGTACACCCACAGTGCTGATAGGGAGGGAGTTGCAGGATTTTGGACCCAGCGACAGTGGAGGAATGTCCGATGTATTTCCAAGTCGGGATGGTGTGTGACATGGAGAGGTGGTGATGGTGGTGTTTCCATGCGTCAGCTGCCCTTGTCCTTCTGGATGGTGGAGACTGTGGGTTTGGAAGGTGTTCTCGACGGCAACATGGCAAGTTGTCGTTGTGCGACTGTGCAATGCTGCCACTGAGCTTTGGTGGTGGAGGGGGTAAATGCTTAAGGTGGTTTATGGCACAGTGGTTAGCACTGCTGCCTCAGTGCCAGGGACCCGGGTTCAATTCCAGCCTTGGGTCACTGTCTGTGGAGAGTTTGCACATGCTCCCCGTGTCTGCGTGAGTTTCCTCCGGGTGCTCCGGTTTCCTCCCACAGTCCAAAGATGTGCAGGTTAGGTTGATTGGCAATGCAGAATTGCCCCTTAGAATCAGGGGGACTAGAAGAGTAAATACATGTGGTTACTGGGATAGGGACTGGGTGAGATTGCTCTTGGTGCAGGCTCGATGGGCCGAATGGCCTCCTTCTGCACTGTAGGGATATTCTGTGATTCGATAAGATAGGTTGCCAAACAAGTGGGCTGCTTTGCCCTGGATAGTGTTGAGCTTCTGGAGTGTTGCTGGACTCTTCCAAGTATTTCATCACACTCCTAACTGGTGATTAAATTGATCTGGGGATGTGGAATGTCGCCTAGGCAGCGTTGCTTCCAGTACAAGCTGTTTAAGCATGCTCCAGAGGTTGTCTGCAGATACCCCATTTGCGCCAGAGGTAACCTGCACACATAATTCCACAATCTTTTGCACCGGTTCGGTTGATTTCGAGGGAATTGGGGCGGCACAGTGGTTAGCACTGCTGCCTCACAGTGCCAGGGAGCCGGGTTCGATTCCCGTCTTGGGTCACTGCCTGTGCGGAGTCTGCGTGGGTTTCCTCCGGGTGCTCCGGTTTCCTCCCACAGTCTGAAAGACGTGCTGGTTAGGTGCGCTGGCCATGCTAAATTCTCCCTCAGTGTACCCGAACAGGCGCCGGAGTGTGACGACTAGGAGATTTTCACAGTAACTTCATTGCAAGTGTTAATGCAAGCCTACTTGTGACTAATAAGAAACTTTCACTTTAAAACTTGAATTGTGTCGAAAAGAACAAGTGGAAACTCCGGGCAAATGAGTCTCGGGGGCCGAGTTACAACGAGTAACCTCAAGGTTATACTCTCCCCGTGTGATCGTAATAGCTGTTGTATCATCGGCATTCCAAGTGCATTAGCCGTACTGGGATTTCAGGGAAGCAGTGCTCGAGGCAACTAAAGGCACAAGGAATTATTCAGCAGATCAGCCAGACAATGAAAGGCATATTTTAGTTATCAATGAGGACCTGCAACATTTCTGCCCTCCTTTAGAGCGAGATCTTTGACACCGTGTCAAATAAATTGGAGTCATGAGCATCAAGAGGGGTTATTTACTGCCCCAGTAACAAGTCTTCCAACTGCCAAGCGTATGAAATGAAACATTGCAATGAGACACTGAAGATGGCATTGTTGACGCATATAGAATTGTAGCATATACATCTTGACTTTTTCCTGCAAATGCCTATACATTAACCATGTTCTTTTTAAACATACAGGGGCGATTCTCCCAAAAAAGTTCTAAGTGCTGAATTCGCGGGAAAAATGGTGTAACTCATGATTGTTTTTTCAGCGCACCTTCAGACTCGAATCTCCCACACTCTGTGCATTGCAGAGGTCACAATCGTAAATATCATTAAAAGCTCGGGGGGGTGGGGCGACTATTCACACCGGAGTCTGACGGTTCCGGGCCTCTGTGCATGTGCATTCGCATCCCAAGAATCGCCGTACACGCGTAACTCCTGACCGAACCTGCCAAAAAAATTGGCGGGTCGGAATAGGAGAATCTCCCCCATGGACCTGTATTGGCCAAGCATTTGGGCGGCACGGCAGCACAGTTGTTAGCGCTGCCGCCTCACAGCACCAGGGATCCAGATTCAATTCCGGCCTCAGGTCATTCTTTGTGTGAACTTTGCATATTCTCCCCGTGTCTGCGTGGGTTTCCTCCGGGTGCTCTGCTTTCCTCCCACACTCCAAAGATGTGCGGGTTAGGTTGATTTGTCATGCTAAGTGTCAGGGGGATTTGCAGGGTAAATGAGGGTTAGGGGAATAGAGCCTGGGTGGGATTGTGGTCAGTACAGACTCGATGGGCCGAATGGCCTCCTTCTGTACAATAGGGATTCTATGATAGGATTCTATGATTTTCCACGTGCTGGGAAAGGTTGTTAGAAGCTATATTCTGAATAAAAAGACAACATTGCAACTAACTTCATCCTTCGAAGATATGGCGGGGGCGGGGATGGGATTTTACTGCAGCGCTCGCCCTGAATCTGGAAAATCACGCCCGAGATCCATGGACCTTTCCCGCGTCGATTTCCGTGGCGGGTGGGACGGGAAAATTCGCCCCATGGGGTCAACTTCGATATGTATATTGAAGACACCCAACTCCCCCTTTCCACCATCTCTCCAGCCCTCTCCACTGCGGCTATATTGTCAGATCATTTGACCAACATTTAGCTTTGGCTGAGCCACCATCGCCTCCAGTTGTGCGTCAGTCGTGGCTCAGTGGGTAGCACTCTCGCCACAGAGTCACAAGGTTGTTGGGTTTGAGTTTCCACCTCAGGAGATGGGCCCAAAAATCAAGGCTGACGCTCCAGCGCAGTACTGAGCGATTGCCGCACTGTCAGAGGCACCATCTTTCGGGTGAGATGTTACAGTGAGGCCACATTTGCCTGCTCAGGTGAATATAAAAGATCCCTATTTCAATGGACAGCAGGGGAATTATCCCTGGTATTCTGGTCAATATTTATCCCTCAATTAACGTCACAAAGACAAACTACTATTGGCTTAATATCACATGACGGTCTGTGGGAACTTGTTGTGCGCATATTGGCTGCCCTATTTCCTACATTACAACATTGGCTCCCCTTCATTGGCTGTACAGTCACTCAAGACACTCGGTAGCGGGAGGAAGGTACACAAAAGACGCTATATAAATGCAAGACTTTCCTTCTTTTCTTTAAACATTGGGAATACAGTCATTGCTATCTTCAGCCCTGGCTTCCAACTTTATAGCATGGATGCACTCCTCTTTCTGGCATTCGGCTCAGGTTGATCCAGATTGTTGACACGAGAGGTGATTTATCAACTCCAAACTAAGTATCATACATCAGATCCCCAGAAAGACCACCTCCTTCCAACTCTGCCCCTCTTTCAGCCCAGCCACCAGTAAAATAACCATCTCAGTATTGTTAAGATGTAGAAGGGGGCCATAATGGGAGAGGTGATGGCCTAGTGGTATTATTGCTAGACTATTAATCCAGAAACTCGGCCCATGTTCTGGGGACCCAGGTTCGAATCCCGCCACGTCAGACGGTGGAATTTGAATTCAACAAAAAATATCTGGAATTAAGAATCTACTGATGATCCTGGAACCATTGTCGATTGTCGGAAAAACCCATCTGATTCACTAATGCCCTTTAGGGAAGGAAATCTACTGTCCTTACCTGGTCTGGCCTATATGTGACTCCAGAGCCACAGCAATGTGGTTTATTGTCAACTGCCCTCTGAACAAGGTCAACTAGGGATGGGCAATAAATGCTGGCCAGCCAGCGACGCCCATGTCCCACGAATGAATTTTTTAAAAATTGGCCCATTCTGTCTCCACCGCTCTCCAAACAGGCATTGTGGCTTAGCCATTCCCCTACCCCTGCACATTGGATGATTATTTGAATAGAAACAATGACCTCTTGAATGCCTTGATTGAATCTGCCTCCACCACACTTCCAGGCAACGCATTCCAGACCCCAATCACTCACTGAATGAGAAAATGTTTTTCTCACATCACATCTGCTTCGTTTGCAAATCAGCTTAAATCTACGCCCTCTCGTTCTCAATCCTTTTACGAGGGGGAACAGTTTCTCCCTACCTACCCTGTCCAGCCCCCTCTTGATTTTGAACATCTCTATCTAATCTCCTCTTAGCCCTACCCTCTCCAAAGAGAAGACCATAAGACATAGGAGCGGAAGTAAGGCCATTCGGCCCATCGAGTCCACTCCACCATTCAATCATGGTTGATTTCAACTCCATTTACCCGCTCTCTCCCCATAGCCCTTAATTCCTCGAGAAATCAAGAATTTATCAATTTCTGTCTTGAAGACGCTCAACGTCTCGGCCTCCACAGCCCTCTGTGGCAATGAATTCCACAGACCCACCACTCTCTGGCTGAAGAAATTTCTCCTCATCTCTGTTCTAAAGTGACTCCCTTTTATTCTAAGGCTGTGCCCCCGCGTCCTAGTCTCCCCTGTTAATGGAAACAACTTCCCTACGTCCATCCTATCTAAGCCGTTCATTATCTTGTAAGTTTCTATCAGATCTCCCCTCAACCTCCTAAACTCCAATGAATATAATCCCACGATCCTCAGACGTTCATCGTATGTCAGGCCTACCATTCCTGGGATCATCCGTGTGAATCTCCGCTGGACCCGCTCCAGTGCCAGTATGTCCTTCCTGAGGTGTGGGGCCCAAAATTGCTCACAGTACTCCAAATGGGGCCTAACCAGTGCTTTATAAAGCCTCAGAAGTACATCCCTGCTTTTGTATTCCAAGCCTCTTGAGATAAATGACAACATTACATTTGCTTTCTTAATTACGGACTCAACCTGCAAGTTTACCTTTAGAGAATCCTGGACTAGGACTCCCAAGTCCCTTTGCACTTTAGCATTATGAATTTTGTCACCGTTTAGAAAATAGTCCATGCCTCTATTCTTTTTTCCAAAGTGTACGACCTCGCACTTGCCCACGTTGAATTTCATCAGCCACTTCTTGGACCACTCTCCTAAACTGTCTAAATCTTTCTGCAGCCTCCCCACCTCCTCAATACTACCTGCCCCTCCACCTATCTTTGTATCATCGGCAAACTTGGCCAGAATGCTCCCAGTCCCGTCATCTAGATCGTTAATATATAAAGAGAACAGCTGTGGCCCCAACACTGAACCCTGCGGGACACCACTTGTCACCGGTTGCCATTCTGAGAAAGAACCTTTTATCCCAACTCTCTGCCTTCTGTCTGACAGCCAATCGTCAATCCATGTTAGTACCTTGCCTCGAATACCATGGGCCCTTATTTTACTCAGCAGTCTCCCGTGAGGCACCTTGTCAAAAGCCTTTTGGAAGTCAAGATAGATAACATCCATTGGCTCTCCTTGGTCTAACCTATTTGTTATCTCTTCAAAGAACTCTAACAGGTTTGTCAGGCACGACCTCCCCTTACTAAATCCATGCTGACTTGTCTTAATCCGACCCTGCACTTCCAAGAATTTAGAAATCTCATCCTTAACGATGGATTCTAGAATTTTGCCAACAACTGAGGTTAGGCTAATTGGCCTATAATTTTCCATCTTTTTTCTTGTTCCCTTCTTGAAGAGTCCCCACCTCTCCAATCTCCCCTCCTAAATCATCTTGGTGTCGGTCGCCTCCAGATTCAACGATTCCAATGCTCTCCTAGCTGTCCTATCGAACTCTACCCTTTGCAAACTTCAGATCACCCAAAACTATGCTGCCCATATCTTATCACGGACTAAGTCGCACTCACCGATCGCTCAAGACCATGTTGACCTAGACTGATTATCAGTCCCCCCAGTGCCTCAAACTTAAAATTCCTATCTGCACATTCAGATCTTTTCAGGGCCCTGCTCCCCCTCACTTTGGTAACTTGTGCGGCCCACAAACCTTCAGGACATTTACATTCCTCCAATTTTGGCATCTTGTAGGCAACCATCAGTGACCTTTCCCCGCCTGGCTAGAATTCCATCTCTAAACCCCTGTGCTTCCCCATCTCTCTCTCTCTCGTCTTTCAAGACCCAAATCCTTGGCCAAGCTTTCGGTCTGCTCTTATCTCCTTCTGTGGCGCAGCATCCAGTCTTGCCTGACTGTGCCTAGCTGGAGAGGCACGGTGGTTCGTGTTATAAAGCGGAGGTCGATCTCCCCCTCTGAGGACTAACACCGAAACACCCAAAGAGGAGTACCTCACCTTATAATCTGTAAGAAGTGTGAGTGAAGTGGTGTGACCTGCTCTTCAGCGCCTTCGAGTGGTTAAATACAAAATAATTCCCTGACACTCTCCCTACAATCAACACGTAACAATTCATCTGACAGTGAACAAATTAACAAACCGAATAAATCCCTTCCAACTGTTAACTATTCCCCAATAAAACAAGATTCTAATGGAATACTGTTCAAATAAATACAATTCCCACTTGCTAACAAAAATAGAATTTAGTCACCCTCTAAATTACAACCAGGTTTTGCATCCACCGGAATATTCTGGGCCTTCTCTGTTGATTCTTCTGCCTGGAAGAATATCTTTGTACCTTTGATATCTAGATGGTGCTTTCTCTAAGACATAGATGAAGCTATGAGAGCCAGCGATTCTCTCTCTACCTCTCTCTCTCTCTCTCTAGAGAAAGAGAAAGAGAGAGACAGAAGGAGAGAGAGCTCTGAGCTGTTATCTCTGGCAGGTGGCAATTGCTCTCTCTCTTTTTGTCCCACTGGTCCCTTCTTTTATATGTGTGATGACATATCAATATTTCCCACAATAGGACTGGTCCTAGGTTGTTGAAACCATCAGATTTAAATTTAATAGGTTCTTGGTATCTAAGTGCCTGATTCAAATTGATTGGCTAAATTCAAAAGCCTGTTGTCTTGGTAAAACTGCTGCTTGGCCTTTCGATACAAATGTTTCAGTTTGGGCTCTCTGTGTACTTGTATTTTTTTTAAAACTCTCTAAGCACAAAACAAGCGCCACCTTTTAAAGGGACCATGCTGCTTTTCCCCCCTAGCATTTTACAATTACTCTACTCAACTTCGCAACATTAGTACTGCTGCCTCACAGCACCTGGGACCCAGGTTCGATTCCCGGCTTGGGTCACTGCCTGTGCGGAGTTTGCACGTTCTCCTCCTTTCTGTGTGGGTTTCCTCCGAGTGCTCCGGTTTCCTCACACAGTCTAAAAGATGTGCTGGTTAGGTGCATTGGCCGTGCTAAATTCTCCCTCAGTGTACCCGATCAGGCGCCGGAGTGTGGCGACTAGGGGATTTTCACATTAACTTCATTGCAGTGTTAATGTAAGCCTACTTGTGGCACTGATAAATAAACGTTAATCTTGAACGTGAAGCACTTTGGAATGTTTTGCTGAGTTAAAGACGTCTGTGCAAAAGCAAGTGGTCACTGTTTACCTTTGAGTTTTGCCGTACTCTTCTTTCAGTGGGAATAGCTTTTCATCGACTCTTTCCCACCGTTCCAGCGAGCTCCATAACCAGTCCGGATTTACCACGTGGAGATGTTTACAGGCCTGCGCTTGCCGAACCTTCTCCGTCCCTGCAATGATAAGAAAGATTTTCTTATTACGACACTGTGTTCCCAACAGGGATAGACAAAGCACCATCCATCCCTTCATATCATTGCCCATTGTTTGCCATGGCTGCAAGAATTGACACTCTTGTGACAAACCTGCCAAAAGAAATGTCTTGGTCTCCAATATATCAATCGGCCAAGAGCTGCAAGTAATCAATAATCTTAAAGATGGCAAACTAAAGTGACACAAGTTTCTTTGTTCTTTTTAATCTTTGTTTTGAATGTTTCTTCTTCTACTACCAAGTTAGAAAGCAGTCTTTCTGGTTGTATCACAGCTTGGTATGGCTCCTGCTCTGCCCAAGACCGCAAGAAAGTACAAAAGGTTGTGAAAGAAACCCCCAGTCCATCATGCAAACCAGCCTCCCATCCATTGACTCTGTCTACACTTCCCACTGCCTCGGCAAAGCAGCCAGCATAATCAAGGACCCCGCGCATCCCAGGCATTCTCTCTTCCATCCTCTTCCATCGGGAAAAAGATACAAAAGTCTGAGGTCACGTATCAACTGACACAAGAACAGCTTCTTCCCTGCTGTCATCAGACTTTTGAACGGACCAACCTTATATTAAGTTGATCTTTCTCTACACCCTGTAACACTACATTCTGCACTCTCTCCTTTCCTTCTCCCCTATGTACTCTACGAACTGTATACTTTGTCTGTATAGCGCGCAAGAAACAATACGTTTCACTGTATCCCAATACATGTGACAATAATAAGTCAAATCAATCAATCAACTTCCCAAAGGGAAAAACAAGTGTGTGAAGTTATGCTAGGATCAATGCATTAGATCTCTAAAGGCTATTGATCTGAAATATTGACTGAAGTCTTCCATCCTCATTCGCGGCTGGGATTCTCCTGCGCCACCGAAAGAGAATGGAGTTTTGGCTGGTACGCCAAATTTTCTCATTCTTGCTTGCAATGGGTCCCACCACAGATGATTCCAGAGAATCTCGTCCATCAACTCTGCTTCTCTCACCACAGATGCTGCCTGACCTGTTGAGCATTTTGACCATCTCCTGATTTTATTTTTCACTTCAGCTTTCTCAAAATCGCTGTACGTTCTTTCATGTCATTATATTTCTCCCTCTCCAAGATCCTCTGTGTTCTTTCTCAACCTCTCCAACCAGCATCTTCCTGTTAATTCACTACTCTCACGTGTTAATTCACTACTCTCACGTGTTAATTCACTACTCTCACGTACCAATGTGGCTTTGCACTCTAATGTACGTCAACGGGTCAAAATCCTGGAACTCCCTCCCTAACAGCGCTGTGGGTATACCTACGCCACAAGGATTGCAGGAGTTCAAGATGGCCGCTCACCACCACCTTCTCAAGGGAAATTAGAGGGGTGGGCAATAAATACTGGCCTAGCCAGCGATGCCCACATCCCGTGAAAGAATTTTTAAAGATCTGCGTCTCCCCATTCCCAGCCCATGATCAAGTGCGTAACAATCATAAAATCCCGACAGTACAGAAGGAAGCCATTTGGCCCATCGAGTCTGCACCGACCATAATCCCATCCAGGCCCTATTCCCGTAACCCCACATATTTACACTCTGCTAATCCCTTGACACCAAGGGTCATTTTAGCATGACCAATCAACCTAACTTGCGCATCTTTGGACTGTGGGAGGAAACTGGAGCATCCGGAGGAAACCCACGCAGATGAATGTGCAAACTCCACAAAGACAGTGACCCGAGGCCAGAATTGAACCTGGGTCCCTGGCACTATGAGGTAGCAGTGCTAACCACTGTGCCACCGTATCGCCAAATGGGAGGAGATCTAAATGCTACGTGATTTAGAATGTTGCGGGAGGCCACAGTAGGGGTAATACTTGCCTAACAGATCTACTTCACCCTAAGCATGCCGACCTGTCCTTGTAAAATGTGTAAAACATTCACGTCTACATTATACATGGCAGGAAGGGCTCATTATCCTGATAATCAGAAGCGCTTCTGTCATGCTGCCAATGAAAATGCATTCCAATGTAAGAGGAACCAAGTGAGATTAGCACTTCCAATAAATCTGGGAAGTGATTGAAAAGATAAGTGGATGTTCGGGGCGAGGGGGCAGCAACTTCCTTAACATAGGAGTCCTTTTCTACAAAGGAGTCTCTGCAGGACAGGAGGTTGAATGTTCTCTCATCCGCCACAGGACAGGATGAGGCAGAATCTCGGAGTTTTGTTGGGTGCACATTCCAACCTAACTGCCGTTCCCTCGAAGCAGAAATCACCATATGGACGCGGTAGCAAAATGCTTTCTGCAGCTCAAAGGTTGCCAGCATTTTTGCCCCCTGTCACTTTCGCCAAGAGATTTCAACATGTCAAATCTACGCAAATTGAAATTAATGCAAAAGCCAGCCCTGAATTGCAGCCCAGAAACCTGTCACATTCAAGTTTCTGTGAGTGAATCATGTGCAGCGGTGGGGAGAAGGAAGGGTGTTAAATAAAAAAGGTTTGCCTACATTGTCCCTTGCTAGATGCAGAGAACTACCCAGACTAAGCAGCACAGAAGCAGGCCATTCAGCCCAATTACTCTGTGGGAGTAAAATGCTGGATAAACTCAGCATATAGAATCATAGAATCCTACAGTGCAGAAGGAGACCATTTGGCCCATCAAGTCTGCGCCGACCACAACCCTACTCAGGCCCTATCCCCATAGCCCCATGCATTTACCCTAGCTAGTCCCCCTGACACTAAGGGGCTATTTTTCGCATGGCCAATCCACCGAACCCGCACATCTTTGGACTGTATGTGGACAGAAACAGAGTTAATGTTTTGAGTCTCAAGGAATCTTCTGCAGAACTCTGTGGTAGTGTTTATGCCCCACAAGAGTCTCCTGCCATTCCATCTCCTGGCTCTCAGCATTTCTTTCTATCCCCTTTTCTCTTGCACACTCATCTAGTTTCCTTTTGATGTTTGCCAGAACTACTCATTTTCGGCATTCTAACCACCAAGTGAAGAAATTTCCCTGAATTTTCCTGACAAGATTTATTGGAAACAAGTTTGTCCTTATTGTACTGGAGTTGCTGACGGCACAACCCCCTCGTGAAATAGTTGGAAATATTTTCAGCAAGGCTGAGATTTACACCAAGTGAATTGTGACTTTTTCTTACTGTGGCAGGAGTGAAAACCAGACTGGAGGGATTCAAACACTTGAGTTTTGACCTAATTCATTTCACATCATGCCAATTCTCCTCAAGAAAAATCAATCCCGGGTCCCATCATCATTACAAACCAAAGCCCCCCTCTCCAACCTTTCTTTCTTCTCCAAAGCCCCTGAACCTGTTATCACCTCCCACCGCCCATCTTTCCTCAGACTCATAGTGTTTGAATCCCTCCAATCAGATTTTCACACTTGCCACAATACTGAAATAGCTGTCAACAATGTGTCCTGGTCCCTCCATGCCGACGCTATAGTTAAGAAAGCCCACCAACGCCTCTACTTTCTCAGAAGGCTAAGGAAATTTGGCATGTCCGCTATGGCACACAACAATTTTTAACAGATGCGCCATTCTCATAGAATCCCCACAGTGCAGAAGGAGGCCATTCAGCCCATCGAAACTGCACCACCAACAATCTCTGAAACCCCATATATTTACCCTGCTAATCCCCCTGACACCAATGGACAATTTAGCATGGCCAATCCACCAACTCGCACATCTTTGGACTGTGGGAGGAAACCGGAGCACCCGGGGGAAATCCACGCAGATATGGGGAGAATGTGCAAACTCCACACAGTCACCCAAGCCGGGAATCGAATCTGGGTCCTTGGCTCTGTGAGGCAGCAGTGCCACTGTGCCACCCATTGAAAGCATCCTTTTCAGTTGTATCACAGTTTGATATGGCACCTGCACCACAGGATCGCAAGAAACCTGACAGGGTTGTGAACATAGCCTAATCCATCATGCAAACCAACCTCCCATCTACTGACTCCATCTACACTTCCTGCTGCCTCGGGAAAGCAGCCAACATAATCAAGGACCCCGCACACCCTGGATATTCTCTCTTCCATCTTCTTTCGTCGGGAAAAAGATACAGAAGTCTGAAATCACGTACCAACCGACTCAAGAATAGCTTCTTCCCTGCTGCCATCAGATTTCTGAATGGACCTACCTTATATTAAGCTGATGTTTCTCTACACCCTAGCTATGACTACATTCTCACTCTCCCCTTTCCTTCCCCCTTTGTACTCTATGAACGGTATGTTTCACATATATAGCACGCAAGAAACAATACTTTTCACCGTATCCAAATACGTGTGACAATAATGAATCAAATCTCCTACAAAGTCACAAATTAAATCCTACGCGACTATGACAGAGGTAAATGATCCCTCCTCACCCTGCTCGACATGTCGGCGGCCTTTGACAAGGCTGACCACATCATCCTTCTCCAATGCCTCTCTGCTGTCCTTCAACTGGGTGGAGGACCGCTCTTCTCCGGTTCCATACTTATCTAACCATAACGAGAGAAGCACATGCAGTGTCTTCTCTTTCTGCTCCATCACCGTTACCTCTGGTGTTCCTCAAGAATCTACCCTTGGCCCCCTCCTATTTCTCACCTATATGCCGCCCTTCAGTGATATCATCCGGAAGCCCAGCATTGGTTACCACATGTAGTCCAAAGATGTGTGGATTAGGTTAATTGGCCATGCTAAATTAGCTCTTAATGTCAGGGGGACCAGCAGAGTAAACATGGAGGGGGGGGGGGGGGGGGGGTATGGTTGTGGATGGGATTGCCATGGTGCAGGCTTGATGGGCTGAATGTCCCCTCTCTCTGCCCTGTAGAATTCTATGATTCGATGCATGCCGATGACCTCCAGCTCTCCTTCCCCGCCACCTCTCTCAACTCCTCCATTATCAGATCGTTCACCTGACATTCAATTCTGGATAAGCCGAACTTTCAACCAATTAAATATTGGGAATGTTAGCCATTGTCTTCCCTCCCCATTCCAAATTCCATTCCCAGCTGTCTTAGACTAAACCAGACTGGTCTTTAACTTTATGTCACATCTGACCCGGATATACAATTTTGGCCATATATTGGTACCATCACAAAGATCATCCAGAACCTCTGTGAAACTACCCCATGCTGTCCCTGTCGCTGCTCCTGAAAATCTCATTCACGCTTCTGTTTTCTCTGGACCTTACTATTACAATGTGTTCTTGGCTGGTCTCTCATGTCCTACCCTCTGTAAACTTGAGGTTCATCCAAAGCCTTTCTGCCCATGCCTCAACTTACACCAAGTTTCATTTACCTATCACCCTGCGCTCGCTGCCCTACACTGGGTTACCAGTCAAACGGTTAAAATTCTCATCATTGTTTTCAAATCCCTCCTTGGTCTTATCCTCCACTGTAATCTTCTCCTGCCCTGCAACCGTCAGACCTCAGTGTTCATCTAATTCTGGCCTCTTGAGTATCCCCAACTTTAATGGCTCGACCAAAGCATGCATGGTGTGGCACGGTAGCACAGTGGTTAGCACTGCTGCCTCACAGCACCAGGGACCAGGTTCGATTCCCGGCTTGGGTGACTGTGTGTGGAGTTTACACGTTCTCCCCGTGTCTGAGTGGGTTTCCTCTGGGTGCTCGGGGGTCCTCCCACAAGATGTGCGGGTTAGGTGGATTGGCCATGCTAACTTGTCCCTTAGTGTCAGGGGGACTAGTTAGGGTACATGCATGGAGGTATGGAGATAGGGCCTGGGTGGGATTGTGGTCGGTGCAGACTCTATGGGCCGAATGGCCTCCTTCTGCACTGTAGGATTCTATGCCATGGCTTCAGTTTTGTAGGCTCTAAACTCTGGAATACCCTCCCCATACCTTTCCACCTCGTTTTCCTCCTTTAAGAGGAGTTTTAGAGCATCTGGCCTAATATCACCTTATGGGACCCATTGCGTTAGGAAATCATGATCAACGGTTTAAAAAATTCAATAATTGGGAATGCGTTTCGGTGGTTAAATGTTTAAAGACCAACAAACTATCTTAATGTGGAAATTATAGAAGAAACAGTTTGACTGAGTTGATGGAGCTAGTTTTGATATGCTGATTACCTTGGCAACACTGTAAACAAATGTTTACCTAAAGTAAGTTGGTAATAATGGGGGACGGAGTGTCAAAAGTTAAAGTCAAGAAGGTAAAAGTTCAAGAGAAGATGGGGGCGAATGTCACACTTTCTTTGGAAAAAGTGAATTCATGTCATAAATGTAATTAGGAGTAACTTCTGAGAAGTTCAGATAAGGGAAGATCAAAACGAAAAACAATATATCGGGGAGGCGATATATTGGTATGATCCTTCGATTATTAATCCAGAAACTCAGCTCATGTTCTGGGGACCCGAGTTCAAATCTCACCATGACAGATGGTGAGAATTTGAATTCAAAAATTAAACAAATCTGGAATTAAGAACCTACAGATGACCATGAAACCATTGTCGATTGTTGGAAAAACCCATCTGGTTCACCAATGTCCTTTAGGGAAGGAAATCTGCCGTCCTTACCTGGTCTGGCCTACATGTGACTCCAGAGCCACCGCAATGTGGTTGACTGTCAACTGTCCTCCAAGGGCAACTAGGGATGGGCAATAAATGCTGGCCAGCCAGTGACCCATGTCCCAGGAATCATAGAAAGAATCATAGAAACCCTACAGTGCAGAAAGAGGCCATTTGGCCCATCGAGTCTGCACCGACCACAATCCCACAATACCCCCATATCCCTACATATTTTCCGCTAATCCCTCTTACCTACGCATCTCAGGACACTAAGGGGCAATTTTAGCATGGTCAATCAACCTAACCCGCACATCTTTGGACATCACAGATAAATTCACTCTATGCAAGAGAGTTGTTTTGAGACCGCGGCCCACAGTAGCAAGCTGTGGCCACTCCCAACAGGCCTGGAGAAAGCCTGTTTGAGAAGCCAGCTGTCTCTAGCCTAAGTCGGAAGCAACCCCACAATGATATAGGTGCCAGGTGTGGTAACTATTGCTGGATTTTGCTTTATCTTTAAAACCTATGGGATGCTGCTTGGGCAGGTTTAGCTCTGAGGTTATGAAAATAGGGGCATTTTGAACTGGATAAATTTAAAGATACTGGGTGAGATTCTCTGGCCATTCACGCCGATGGGATTTTCTGACCCTGCTGCAGTGAATGGAGATTTGGCAGAGCGCCAAATTCCCCGTCCTCGCTCGTAGCGGCAGCAGGGCACGAACAGCCGGCAAATCCTGAACACTGTGTATAATCATTAAGGTAGTTAAGTATACTTTTAGTTGGCTTTCTTGTGTGTTTTACTGTTTAATAAACATTTATTTTGTTTAAAACCATCATAAAACATCTGGGACATCCTAAACTGGTTTGCATATCATTCCTCAGAGGATATCGGAAAGGGTTAATAATCACCATAAGATTAAAAATCACACAAGCTCTGATGAAAAACAAAGGCTTTCTTTTAAGAGCCTTCACAGGTAGGCATCAAGGCCATTAGTCTGGGCAAAGCTCATGGAATCAGACATCTGTAACTAGGAATACTAGGCGGCACGGTAGCACAGTGGTTAGCACTGCTGCTTCACAGCACCAGGGACCCGGGTTCAGTTCCCGGTTTGGGTCACTGCCTGTGTGGAGTTTGCACGTTCTCCCCGTGTCTGCTTGGGTTTCCTCTGAGTGCTCTGGTTTCCTCCCACATTCTGAAAGACGTGCTGGTTAGGTGCATTGACCCTAACAGGTGCTGGAATGTGGCGACTAGGGGAATTTCACAGTAACTTCATTGCAGTATTAATGTAAGCCTTACTTGTGACTAAATAAACTTTAAAGAACTTGAAAGAAAAAGTGAGTGATCCCCACGCACAATGGACTTTGATAAATTGTAGCAATGATGTATTACGTTTTCACATTGATTGGATATTATAACGAAGCAAGCGTAAAGTGATGGTGATTGGTATATCCTAGTTACCTATAATCAAATTTGAAAACTATTATTGCTTATCTATCTCGGAAAACGCCACTCTGGCTAACTGCAGAGATGTGAGCTTTCCAGCGTCCTTGCTATATCTTATATTAAAACAGCTGTTTAACAGAACTTCATGACTTGGTCTGGTTACTTGAAGGGTAAAGTTATCAATTAAAGGGCTGACATCATAGCCCGCAACAATACAAATTGCAAAAGATAGTTGAGAGCAGTCACTTCAAGGTTCCCTTCTGACATTTGGAATATCCTAACATTTAACATGAGCTGTGCTCTTAAAAACTGTCATGTTGTGTTTTAGATTGCTCTTACGAAGCACCAGGTTTTATTATTGTAAATGTCCAATATGAACACGAGTTGCTATGACTGCACCATGAAGCCTTCTGTCATTTAATCAGCCCTGCCTTCCACCCTGGAACACAAACCTTCCCTCTTAAAATTAAAAGTTTATTTATTAGTCACAAGTAGCCTTACATTCACACTGCAATGAAGTTACTGTGAAAATCCCCTAGGTGCCTGTTCGGGTACACTGAGGGAGAATTTAGCATGCCCAATGCACCTAACCTGCATATCTTTGGACTGTGGGAGGAAACCGGAGCACCCGGAGGAAACCCACGCAGACAGGGGGAGAATATGCAAACTCCACACAGGAGTCTTGTTCCATCACAGACACATCTCCCCCCCATCCCCTCCTTTCCCGCCTCTGTCCTTCCTCCTAAACTGTTAAATCTCGAAACCTCTCCCAGTTCTGTTGAAAGGTCAGGGAATGAAGATTTGCGAGTGGCATAGTGTTTAACACTGTTGCCTCACAGCGCCAGGGACCTGAGTTCAATTCCCAGCTTGGGTCACTGTGCGAAATCTGCACGTTCTCCACGTGTCTGCGTGGGTTTCCTCCGGGTGCTCTGGGTTCCTCCCACAGTCCGAAAGACATACTGGTTAGAGTGCATTGGCCATGCTAAATTCTCCCTCAGTGTACCCGGACAGGCGCCGGAGTGTGGCAACTAGCGGATTTTCACAGTAACTTCATTGCAGTGTAACGTATGCCTACTCCTGATACTAATGAATAAACTTTAAAAAGTCACTCTAAACATCAACTCCAATTCCCTCTCCACAGCTTGACCTGCTGAGCATTTTCCAGCATTTCCTGATGCCAGGTCCTAATCCGGCTCCGGAGGGCAAAATAAAACGCACCATTTCAAAGTATAAACTCCGAGAATGAATCTCAAGTGCCACATCACAAGTTAGCTGAAACGTCAGATTAGATTATTCCCTTGAAATCATTCCAGAATGTTCTCTCTTGGGCTGCAACTGAGTAGAAGCGCCAATCCATTATATGTCAACAGTTGGTGTTTTCAGAATTAATGATGTATAGTCCTTCACACAGAAGAACAACAAGTATTATTAGAGGTTAATCAACAAGCAATGTGGCTGGTATACCACAGCACTTTTATCTGCATACCATCTGCCATCATTGATCAAAGATTATATACATCTGGGTGATTCTGATGAAAAACAACAAGGGTTTATGAACCACAATAATCTCAAGGGACTGCCAGAGTCAATTATTGCACCATCCCTGAATATAAATGGATTTCTTCAAGCCTCCTGTACAGAAATCCTGCAGGAATAAATTGATAGCCACGGGAAGTCAGAAAGCAGTTCACCAGCAAATTACTCACCCATTACTTTCAGATTATTCAGCAAATACCGAACAAACAATCGATATCCGCCGCAAAATACTGTACAACCTCTGCCAGAAAGCAAGTAATGAAAATATACATCAATCGTGACGGGTAATTGACACCTTCATAGCAGCGAGTTACAAATATGTCACAAGTCAAGGTTCTTCCTGAAATCTTGCTATGATGAATCTTGTGTTCTCCAAAGCAATCTTTCATTCCTAAGATACACAGGCTGAGTCACAAGCCCATTTCCCTCGGCAACCCTCTCGCACAATGGTTACCATCACAGAGAGAACTGATAGCTGCAGTATTTACAAGGACATGTTCCAACTGATGCGTTGAGTTTAAATGACCACAATTTTACCACCCAGCATTTTAAATTATTTTTTCCCCCACAGTACTGACTCTCAGAAGCATTACGGCACAGAAGGAGGTCATTCGGCCCATCGTGTCTACACCGTCTCCCCAAGCAAGCATTATGACTTACTGCCATTCTCCTGCCTCCCCCCCCCTCGCCCCCCCCCATACCCCTGCACATTGTTTCTACTTAAATAATCATCTAACGCCCTACTGAATGCCCCAATTCAAGCTTAGCGGAGGCGATGGCCTAATGGTATTGTTGCTAGATTATTAATCCAGAAATTTAGCCAGTGTTCTGGGGATCCGAGTTTGAATCCTGTCAAGGCAGCTGGTGGAATTTAAATTCAATAAAAACTGTCTGGAATTAAGAATCTACTGATGACCATGAAACCATTGTCGATTGGCGGAAAACCCATCTGGTTCAGTAATGTTCTTTAGGGAAGGAAATCTGCCGTCCTTATCTGGTCTGGCCTACATGTGACTCCAGAGCCACAGCAATGTGGTCGACTCTCAACTGCCCTCGGGCAACTAGGGATGGGTAATAAATACTGGCCCAGCCAGCGACGCCATTGTCCCACAAATGAATTTAAAAAAAGGGCTGTGGAAAAAGTTGGTGACCTGGTTTTTTTTGCAATGCAGAGTCAGGTGCAACACCACTCATCTGGGTTCACATGTTTGCCTGCGCGTCCACCCCAACTTGTAATTTTCTCCAGAACCCATCAAGCCAGACTACCTCCCCAACAAGGTGTGAAGAAGAGTGCGCAGGAATCCAAGAAGACCAAGGTCTTAGTGAGGCCACACCTAGAATATTATGTGCAGTTTGATCTCCTTTTCTGAGGAAGGATGCTCTTACTCTTGAGGGAGTGCAGCGAAGGTTTACCAGGCTGATTCCGGGGATGGTGGGACTGAAGTATGAGGAAAGATTGACTAGGTTAGGATTGTTTTCGCTGGAGTTCAGGCGAATGAGGGGGATCTCATAGAGATTTATAAAATTCTCAGGGGACTAGACAGGGTAGATGCAGGGAGGATGTTCCCAATGATGGGGGAGTCCAGAACCAGATGTCACAGTCTGAGGATTCAGGGTATACCATTTAGGACGGAGATGAGGAGACATTTCTTCTCCCATAGAGTGGTGAGCCTGTGGAATTCATTACCACAGGAAATAGTTGATGTCAAAACATTGAATGTTTTCAAGAGGCGGCTAGACATATAGCACTTGGGGCGAATGGGATCAAAGATTATGGGGAGAAAGCAGGATTAGGCTGTTGAATTGGATGATCAGCCATGATTGTAATGTATGGCGGAACAGGCTCGAAGGGCCGAATGGCCTCCTCCTGTTCCTTCTATGTTTCTATGTCCAGTCAAAGGGAGTTCCTCTCATTCCACAGAAAAGCTAAGGAGAGATTCAATGGCGATGTTGAAAATTAGGAGGGGATTTGATGAGCGTGAATAAAGAGAAACCTGGTTCCACTCGTAGAAAGGCCAGTAACCAGAGAACACGGATTTAAGATAATTAGCCAAAAAAAAGAGATTATTCGAGAGAAACCTTCTTATGCAGGAAGTTTATGATGATCTGAAATGCACTGCCTGAAGGCAAATTCAAAGTAACTTTCACAAAGTTGATGCACATTTGAAGAGGAAAGATTTCAATGGTTATGAGAAAAAAGCAGGGACTAATTGCATAGCTCTAATTGGAGCGGCAAGGTGGCACATTTCTGTCTCACCCGGGTTCGATTCCTGGCTCGGGTCACTGTCTGCGTGGAGTCTGCACATTCCCCCCGTGTCTCCATGGGTTTCCTCCGGGTGCTCCGGTTTCCTCCCACAATCCGAAAGACAGGCTGGTTAGCCATGCTAAATTCTCCCTCACTGTACCCGACAGGCGCTGGAGTGTGACGACGAGGGGATTTTCACAGTAACTTCACAGCGGTGTTAATGTAAGCCTACTCATGACACTAATAAATAAACATTTTAAAAAAGTTGACACGTTTGCAATGGATCAAATGGCCTCTGTCTGTGCTGTGTAGGGTGCTAGAACACAGTTTAACATTCCTGGTATCATTATCGCCAATTGCAGGAAAGCTTTTACTTCTGTTAGTCTTCACATTCTCAGACACATTTTGCATCGGATTCTTTCATTCCTCTCGTGGCAGAGACAAAAGACTGTAAACACACTGCATCACCCAACACCACTGCCTCAAAACTGATTACAAACTCAGTCCGGTGAGCTCCAAGTCTAAATCCAGCATTTTACCAACGGCTAAACAAACAAATCAGGTCTCGGGTCTGAAATCCAATAAGAAAAACATGATAGAACACTTCACCCGATAGGTATTTATTGCAATGATCAATTTGATTCGACTGTTGGTGCCATTTTCTCTCTCTCTCTCTGTAGAATGCAAAATTATTCATTATGCCTTTTGAAATAGAACAACATAAAACACAGATATAACTCATGATAAATGGAACAAAACCACCCAAAATGTGTTTCCTAATGTAACATGATGCAAGATCGCTGACAAAATCTCAACACAATTCACATTTCCACCTTCCACTTTAATTAGAACCACAAATTGTCATTATGGTCATTTTAATCCCACGAACAAGACTCGCGGGTTTGAAATCTAATAACAGATTTTAATGGATGCAATACAAACATAGTCTCACAGAGCTGTATCTAATTTTTTCTCGAAATCACACAACGTTTTGGCCTCAACTACTTTCTGTGGTGGTGAATTCCACACATCCACCGCTTGCTGGGTGAAGAAATTTCTCCTCACTTCAGCCCTAATAGGTTTACTCCTTATCCTCAGACTATGACCCCTAGTTCTAGACTCCCCCTCTGAAACAACTCCTCAGACGCCGCTGTTCCTTCACAAGATCCCCTTTATTTACAAACTCTATTCCACTCCTAGAGTGCTTCAGGTTGAGCCAGAATCCCAGAATGCCAGTGGACCTGACACTCCCATATTTACACACAGGTGAGGCTTCCTGATTGCGCAGGTAATTATGACCTCAATCAGGGAGCTCGTACTCCAAAAGGCCACCCTCAAGGGCCCCATTGAAGTCATTACCCCCTCCAATAGAATTTTATGAGTTTCTATGAAATTCCCTCTCACTCTTCAAAAGTCCAATGAACATAATCCATTTGAGCTCCTTCCTCATTTAATGCTATCATCCTACCATCTGTCCCCTTTCTTCCCCCACGTGCTTGCCTAACTTTCCCTTAAATGCATCTGGAAACTACCGGCCTGCCTTGTGATGAGCTCCACATTCACACCACTTCTTGGGTAAGGAGGTTTCTTCTGAATTCCCGATTGGTGTTCTCATCGTGACTTTTCCGATATTGATGGTCTAATTGATGCTTTGGGCTCACAACTGAAACACACCCTCCGTGACTACTCTTATCAAAACCTTTCAGAATTTTGAACGCCCCTATCTGGTCACTCTCGGTCTTTTTTTTTAAACGAGGAAAGATACCCGGCCCCTCAATCCTTCCGAGAGGCATAATCTCCCATTTCTGGTATCATCCTTACAAATCTTTTATACATTCTCTCCAGTGCCATCGTATCGTATCTTCCTAACCTACAGACTGCAAATCGGTAAGGATAGGTAATGGTACCTTCATTATTAGCCTCAACACCGCAAGGCTGTGTTCTCAGCCCCTTACTATGCTCCTTTATACACCTATGACTGTGCGGCCAAATTCCCTTCCAACTTGATTTTCAAGTTTGCTGATGACACCACCGTAGTGGGTCGGATCTCAAACAGTGATGAGACAGTGTACAGGAAAGAGATAGAGAATCTGGTGAACTGGTACGATGACAATAATCTCTCCCTTAACATCAGTAACACAAAGGAGATAGTCATCAACTGCAGAAAATATGATGGAGGACATGCCCCTGTCTACATCAAAGGTGATGAAATGGAGATGTTCGAGAGCTTCAAGTTTCTCGGTGTCCAGATCACCAACAAACTGTCCTGACCCCTCCACACTGACAATACAATTAAGAAAGCCCACCAATGCCTCTATTTTCTCAAAAGGCTAAGGAAATTCAGCATGTCCACTCCGATTCTCACCAATTTTTACAGATGCACCATAGAAAGCACTCTTTCTGGATGCATCACAGCTTGGTATGTCTCCTGCTCTGTCCAAGACCGCAAGAAACTATAAAGAGTAGCCCAGTCCATCACGCAAACCAGCTTCCCATCTATTGATTCCATCTATACTTCCGGCTGCTTCGGAAAAGCAGCCAGCATAATCATAAGGACCCCACACACCGTGGATATACTCTCTTCCAACTTCTTCCATCAGGGAAAAGATTCAAAAAGTCTGAAAACACGTACCAACTGACTCAAGAATAGCTTCTTCCCTGCTGCCATTAGACTTTTCAATGGTCCTATCACACATCAAGCTGATCTTTCTCCTCACCCTACCTGTAACTGCAACACTATATTCTGCACCCTCTCCTTTCCTTCTCTCCTATGTACTCTATGAACGGTATGCTTTGGCTGTATAGCACACAAGAAACAATACTTTTCACTGTATCTCAATACATGTGATAATAATAAATCAATTCAATTCAAATCCTTTTCAAAATATGGCGACAAGAACTGTGCAACAGTATGTACCACCCACAGAAGTGTAATGAGTCTTCGGAGGCAGAAGTCCCTTCACCAAAATCCCTTTATTTACAATTCCAACAGCAGTACACAGAGTGCGAGCAGTCTACCTTCGGGGGTGCCAGAGGAACTGACACTCCCAGTTAAATACAAGGAAAAGACTCCCTGATTGGCCCATCAATTGACTCCTTAATCAGGGAGTTCATATTCCAATAGGCCAGCCTCAATGGCCTGATTGAAGTCATTACAAGAAATAAAGAGATGTTAAGACGAGTAACGAAGAGGTATTTTAAAAGATTCTCACAGGGGTTTGGAGAGGTTTTGGGAGGGCATTCCAGAGCCTAAGGATAAGGGAACTGAAGGCACAGCTTTCAACAGTGGAGATGAAGATCAGGTATGCTACAGAGACCATATTGGGAGGGGCGCAGATATCTGAGAATCGGAGATTACAGAGATAGGGAGGAGCAGAGGCCATGGAGGGAACTGAAAACAAGGATGAGACTTTTAAAACTGAGGAGGTTCAGCAGGTACAGCAGATAATAAAGAAAGCGAATGGAAGTTGGCATTTATAGCTAAAGGAATAGAATATAAAGGTAAGGAAGTATTGTTGCAACTATACAAGGCATTGGTACGGCTGCACCTGGAGTATTGTGCACAGTTTTGGTCCCCTTATTTGCGGAAAGATGTAGTGGCATTGGAGGCAGTTCAGAGGAGGTTCACTCGATTGATTCCAGAGATGAGGGGTTTGTCGTATGAAGAGAGATTGAACAGTTTAGGCTGATACTCTCTGGAATTTAGAGGGGAGATCAAATTGAGGTATACATGATGATAAAAGGCATGGATAAAGTAGACATGGAGTGGATGCATAGAATCATAGAATTATAGAAAGCCTACAGTGCAGAAAGAGGCCATCTGGCCCATCGAGTCTGCACCGACCACAATCCCACCCAGGCCCTACCCCCATATCCCTACACATTTACCCGCTAATCCCTCTAACCTACGCATTTAAGGACACTAAGGGGCAATTTTAGCATGGCCAATCAACCTAACTCCCACATCTTTGGACTGTGGGAGGAAACCGGAGCACCTGGAGGAAACCCACATAGACACGAGGAGAATGTGCAAACTCCACACAGACAGTGACCCAAGCCGGGAATCGAACCCAGGTCCCTGGAGCTGTGAAGCAGCAGTGCTAACCACTGTGCTACCGTGCCACCCAAAGAGCCTAAGGATAAGGCTTCATGTTGTGGGGCATTCTAGGACGAGAGGTCGCAGTTGAGGAGAAACTACTTCTCCCAAAGGGTTGTGAATCTCTGGAATTCGCTACCCCAAAGTGCGGTGGATGCTGCGACAGTGAGTAAGTTTGAGGAGTTAGACAGATTTTTAATTGGTAATGGGTTGAAGGATTATGGGGAGAAGGCAGGAAAATGGGGATGAGGAGCATATCAGCCATGATCGAATGGGTGGAGCAGACTCAATGGGCCGAATGGCCTAATTCTGCTCCTATATGTTATGAACTTATGGAGGCAATTTAGAGCACAGGGATGATAGGTGAACAGAAGTTGGTGCGAGTCAGGAAAAGGGCAGCAGAGTTTTACGAATTTTGTGGTTGTTTGAAAAGTTGTCACAGATGCTGGATTGGCAGAAGCATAAATGAGAAGTGCACTACGACATGCCTGGCAGTCAACACTGAAGCACTGTGTAATTAAACCTGATAAAATCAGATCTACATCTACATTTGCCCTTTATAAATTAGAATGAGCTTGTATAAAGTGAACAGAGTATTTTTTATTGAGCTAATAAACTATCTGCTTATGTCAGGTGCTGTGGAGAATAAGAGTCCACAGGACATGAAAACAAATCTTTTTAAAATTAGGAATCCAAATTCAGTTTTTAAAATTTATTTATTAGTATCACAAATAGACTTACGTTAACATTGCAATGAAGTTACTGTGAAATTCCCCTAGTCGCCACACTCTGGCGCCTGTTCGAGTACACTGAGGGAGAATTTAACACAGCCAATGCACCTAACCAGCATGTCTTTGGACTGTGGGAGGAAACCAGAGCACCCAGAGGAAACCCACGCAGACACGGGGAGAATGTGCAGACTCCGCACAGTCACCCAAGCCGGGAATTGAACCGGGCCCCTGGTGCTGTGAGGCAGCGGTGCTAACCACTGTGCTACTGTGAATTCATGCATTTCCAGACTTTTACCACTTACCCAGTGAAATGCCTAACTGTGGTCGTGCCTTAAAGCTGCCAAATTGTTGGCCATTGATTCTAAGGAAAAGGCATTAAGACTTTCTGATCCAAAACTACAACAGATATTTCATGTTCCCAAGCAATCGTTAATAGGAGACTCTTGTATCGAATTCAGATGATTAGCTCTAACCCACCTCGACCCCTTTGTTTCCATTTATTTAATTTTTAACAGTTCTCTAACTTTTATTTCTTTATTGTCTTTATTTTTCTTTCCCCCACATTCTTTCCCCCTATTTTATCCCCCTTTGCTTCCCTTTTCCCCCCTTTTCTCTCCCTCCCATCCCATCCCTCCCCCCACATCTACCACAGTTTACCCTCTGATTTCAGCTTCTCTGCCGTTTGGCCATTCACACCTTCTATTCTCTCCATGGACTGCCATCAGCACCTCTTAGCCTTTCCCCTTGTTTTTGTGGCTATGACTCATCTCTCATTCCCTCACTCTACAGTATAAATATCTCCCACTTTCTATGTCTTTTAGCTTTGACAAAGGGTCATCTGGACTCGAAACATCAGCTCTTTTCTCTCCTTACAGATGCTGCCAGACCTGCTGAGATTTTCCAGCATTTTCCCTTTTGGCTCTTGTATCTAGTTGATAATAATTGCAATTGCTGACTAATTCCCAACCAATCCCATCCCACAAACCCTTGGAAACTGCCGTTCAGAGAATGTGTGTTAGTTTACGAGGATGAATGGTGTGGATGGAAATTGGTACTTGTGTTCATCGTGTTTGAACATGAGCAGCTCGGGATGCTTTTAACATAGCTCCCTCTGTTTCAATATCAAGCGCTACGCATTTTTCCTATTTTTAAGTCTCAACGTGTAGTAATATTGGACTCTCTTTTACAGAACGCAATTGTAATTATTTGCAACAGCTTATAAAAAGGACTCGAGTTTCTCTGGCACTTTTCACAACTACTGGATCCGTCAAGTCACTGAATCACTTTCGAAAAGCAGTTAACTGCTGGAATGTAGGAACGCCAGCAGGCAACCTGTGCATAGCAAGATCCCACAAGCAGCAATGTGATCATGACCAGGCAAACCGTCTCTCTGATGTTGGTTAAAGGATAAATATTGGCCCTGAACACCAGGGTATCCTTCTCCCAACTTTTCTTCACAATAGAACCCGTGGGACCTTTCCCACTTTCAGAGGGCAGACAGGTGGCACAGTGGTTAGCACTGCTGCCTCACAGCGCCAGGGACCCGGGTTCGATTCCGGCCTCGGGTCACTGTCTATGTGGAGTTTGCACATTCTCCCCGTGTCTGCGTATGTTTCCTCCCACAGTCCAAAGATGTGTGGGTTAGGTGGACTGGCCATGCTAAATTGCCCCTTAGTGTCAGGGAGACTAGCAGGGTAAATACGTGGGGCTACGGGATAGGGCCTGGGTGGGATTGTGGTTGGTTCAGACTCAATGGGCCAAATGGCCTCCTTCTGCACTGTGGGGATCTATAAAAACAGGCCATGTCTGACTGTGCAGCACTCACTCATTACTGCACTGCAGCCTTGCTTTTTGTGCTCACACTCGGGACAACTTACTTTTCCATTCAGAAAACTAACCGCACTAACACAACACACCTGGGCAAGAGGAAAGAGGCGACATTGGTTAATCTAGCAATTTAAAAGAAAGCTGGACACATTGAAAACTATTTCTATAAAACTTTGAAGCCTCAACACACCTCGGAAACTCAGTGTTAACTGCAGTTTTCACAGTTATATTTCCTGTCATTATCAAATGCATTGTTTTTGACCAGTTGCCAAATACGTGCACTTTGCTAATCTTCCTAATGGTCAGGCGATAGCCCAATGCTTAATTACATTCGTTTCCAAGAAATCAAAACCACTTTTACCATACAGCTTCGATGGGGGAAATCGTAGAATCATAAAATCCCTACAGTCCGGGTGTCTGCATCGAGTCTGCACCAACCACAATCCCACCCAGCCCCTATTCCCGTAACCCCATGCAATTACTCTAGCTAGCCCCCCTGACACTAAGGGGCAATTAACATGGTCAATCCACCTAACCCGCACATCTTTGGAGTGTGGGAGGAAACCGGAGCACCCGGAGGAAACCCACGCAGACACGGGGAGAATGTACAAACTCTACACAGACAGTCGCCCAAGTCGGGAATCGAATCCGGGTCCCTGGTGCTGTGAGGCAGCAGTATTAATCACTGTGCCCCCGTGCCGCCTCCAATAAAAGCACAACACTGCAGCTGCCGGAAATCTGAGACGAAAACAGAAAATGCTGGAAATATTCAGCAGGTCTGGCAGCTTCTGTGGAGAGAGAGAGAGAGAGAAACAGAGTTAGCGGTTCAAATCCGTGTGATGATTCTTTCTCAGAGCTCTGAAGAAGAATCATGACTCGAAATGTTAACTCTTGTTTCTCTCTCCACAGATGCTGCCAGACCTGCTGAGTTTATCCAGCATTATCTCTTTTTAGTTTAACTGCTAAAACTTGCATATTGTTGCAGACTCACAGGTTTGTGCAAAGCAACCTTAACCTCCGATGCCAGAATGTATTGGGTGAGGAGGTAGGCACCTGTCTCTGCGTGTCCATGTGTTGTCTGTAAGCATGTATATCTATCTACATGTGCCTGTGCACAAGCGTGCGCCTTTGCCAAGACATCCAATATTTTTATTTATATTTTCCTTTTAATTTCCCATCATTCTTGAAGTTGAGAACACGCAGGAACACTGTAGGTACCACATATCAAGTGGCTCGCAGAAAGGTCATCAACCTTTGCTCTCTCTTTCTCTCTCCACAGATGCTGCCTGATCTACTGAGCATTTTCACAGAATCACGGAATCCCGACAGTACAGAATTAGGCCACTTGGCCCACTGAGCCTGCACCGCCAACCATCCCATCCTGGCCCTATCCCCTGCAAGTCTCCCTGATACTCAGGGAGAATTTAGCATGGCCAATGCACCTAATCTGCGGGACTGCGGGAGGAAACCGGAGCACCTGGAGGAAACCCACTCAGACAGTGAGGGTTAAACAACTTATTACAAACACTTGGGTGGAAAAGTGGTTAGCACTGCTGCCTCACAGCGCCGGGGACCCGGGTTCGATTCCCGGCTTGGGTCACTGTCTGTGTGCAGTTTGCACATTCTCCCGGAGTCTGCGTGGGTTTCCCTCGGGTGCTTCTGTTTCCTCCCACAGTCCAAAGATGTGCCAGTTAGGTGGATTGGCCACGCTAAATTGCCCCTTGGTGTCAGGGGACTAGTTAGGGTAAATGCATGGGGTTATGGGGATAGGGTCTGGGTGGAACAGTGGTCGGTGCAGACTCGATGGGCCAAATGGCCTCCTTCTGCACTGTAGGATTCTATGATTAAAACACGTGGTGAGAACATGCCAACTCCGCATAGACAGTGACCCGAGGCTGGAATTGAACCCGGATCCCTGGCGTTGCGAGGCAGCAGTGCTAACCACTGTGCCGCCCCTTCTGTTTTTAGTTTCAGGATATGAGTATCCTCAGGACGTTGCATTTGTGGCAAACAGAGGTAGGGGTCGGGATGAGAACCAGTTACTTCTGGTAACACTGGACTAAGTTCCTGTTGCAGCACAGAGCTCTGTGTTCCAGTGTTATTGTTGATGTGTCGTTATAGATAGAGAACCTAGGCATGATTCAAAGGTACAATGCAAGGTTGGAATTACTGGCAGATTCCCAATGTCTGTTACCAAGAATGCAGAGCAAGGTTAGAAATTATCCCTAGAATGACGTCTGTCTATTTGACTCAGGCAGGCACATTGGGGGGGCGGGGGGGAGAAACACAGGCAAATAGGGGAGGAAAACACGGGCAAGTGGGGGGGAAAACACGGGCAAGTGGGGGGGGAAAACACGGGCAAGTGGGGGGGGAAAACACGGGCAAGTGGGGGGGAAAACACGGGCAAGTGGGGGGGAAAACACGGGCAAGTGGGGGGGAAAACACGGGCAAGTGGGGGGGAAAACACGGGCAAGTGGGGGGGAAAACACGGGCAAGTGGGGGGGAAAACACGGGCAAGTGGGGGGGGGGGCAATACAAAACCAGGTGGGGGAATGAACCTCATGTTCCCGATGGTGGGAGAGTCCAGAACTAGGGGCCATAGTTTGAGGATAAGGGGTAAACCTTTTAGAACTGAGGTGAAGAGAAATGTCTTCACCCAGAGGGTGCTGAATGTGTGGAATTCACTACCACAGAAAGTAGTTGAGGCCAAAACATTGTGCGATTTCAAGACGAAATTAGTTATAGCTCTTGGGATTGAAGGGATCAAGGGATATGGGAGGAACGGGGGGGGGGGGGGGGGGGGGGGGGGGGGGGGGGGGCAGGCTCGAGGGCCGAATGGCCTTCTCCTGCTTCTATTTTCGATGTTTCTAACACAAGCAGCCAGGGGAGGGTGCACAGTCAGGCCAGAGATGACCGACACTGCCAGGGGCAGGGTTCACAGCCAATCATGGACACAGCCCCAGCCCCATACACAAGTTAGAAAATGTAAACACTCGAATTAGAAGCAGCAAAGCATAACTAACAAACGAAACACATTCAGGATTCAATCCACTCACACTCAGTTTGAGAGACAGTCAGATTAAGGGGAGCGGCGGGTGGGGGGAGACATTCTGCATTGTTCTTCCCTGTCTCCTCCAACATCACCAGAATCTCACTAATTGGAGTTGGTGATGAGAGCTAGCTCTGACAAAGGACCACTGGTCTGAGACATTAACTTTGCTCCTCTCTGTACAGTTGAAGCCTGACCTGGTGAACATTTCCAGCATTTTCTGTTTTCATTTCACATTTGCAAGCATCTGCTTGTATTTTGCTTTTGTGTCACCTAATTAGAACGCTAACGTTTTCTCATCAATGTAACACATGATGAATAAGTGATAATTAGAAGCACTCTTTCCTTGGTCTGTGTCTGAAAACTCCACCTGACGAATGTCACACAGTGCAAAAGTTACCGTTCTGTAACCAGCAACGTATAATCGCTGGTAATTAAGTGGCAATTAGAGACAGTTAGCTTCAAAATTAATTTTTTCTCTTTGAAAGATGACCTTTAAGTACAAACAAGGTGCGACTATATATCTTAGTGGAGTTTCTGAAGTCTGTAGATTAATTACAAAAGCTACCACAGAACTTCAGTCATTAGCGGCAACTCTACCCTCATACACTAACACCTCCCTCCTCAATTTTTAAAAAAATGTTCAAGCAAACCTTTTCTAATTTGCCCTACAGTTTTTCTTCCAGCAACTGCGAAAAAGGTCAATCGATCAGAAAAAAATAAACCAGAGAAAAACAAATTCCAACCGGTTAACCATAGAGCTGATCAGGTTGTTAACTCTTAATTGCAATGCAGGCAAAGTTTAAAGTGAAACTAAAATATATTGTCATGCAGGCACCTGTGTTTAACATGAGGCTAAACTAGAATTTTAACCATTACTAAGCACACAAGTACAGAAACACAAATTAAGCTTAAACTTGTACCTCATTTCTAATATCCACAAACAAATAGAAATGATTTAAACTATTTCCCAACAACATTTTATCGAGATAACATTGTGCAATAGGGATTGGGGGCGGCATGGTGGTACAGTATTTGCACTGCTGTCTCACAGTGCAAGGGACCCGGGTTCAATTCCGGCCTTGGTTGACTATCTGTGTGGAGTTTGTACGTTCGCCCCATGTCTGTGTGGGTTTCCTCCGGGTGCTCCAGTTTCCTCCCACAGTCCAAAGGTGTGCAGGTTAGGTTGATTGGCTGTGCTAAATTGTCCCTTAATGGCGGGTAAGTGGTACTGATCCACGTCAGATCAGCCATGATCTTATTGAATGGCGGGGCAGGCTCGAGGGGCTAGATGGCCTACTCCTGCTCCTATTTCTTATGTTCTTATGTCAGGGGGATTATCAGAGTAAATACGTGGGGATACGGGGTTAGGGCCTGGGTGGGATTGTTGTTGGTGAAGGCTCGATGAGCTGAATGGCCTCCTTCAGCACTATAATGATTCTGTAATTCTATGATTTCAATTATTGAGCAGTCGCTGGCATTCTTTATTTTCTGGAAAGCATTTTGAGTGATTTATAAGGACAAGATGGTTCGGAATACTTTGTAGAACATGGATTGTGGCAAAGTACCGCTATCACTTAGTCACCTAGTAGAATCAAAGCCAGGAGTTTCAGAAATGTGGATATTTATATAACGGGAGATCCCATTGGACACATTTGCTTAAAAGCATTTAACAGCATGCACGGACCCCTGTACAAAATATATCTCAGCTGTATGTGCAGAGACAGTACTTTTGTCTGTACCTTTACCCCCGTGTTGTCAGAGTAAAGGAAATGCAGAGTAGATTGCTAACTTAGCAGAAGATGAGGCCTATCGCTCAGGATTCTGCCACACATGGTTTATAAGAATGTAAAAATAGGATCTGGAGGAGGCCTTTTAAAATTTAAAGTTTATTTATTAGCGTCACAAGTAGGCTTACATTAACACTGCAATGAAGTTACTGTGAAAATCCCCTAGTCGCCACACTCTGGCGCCTGTTTGGGTACACTGAGGGAGGATTTAGCATGGCCAATGCACCCTAACCAGCACGTCTTTTGGCCCTTGCAAGCCTGCTTCCGCCATTCAACAAGGTCATGGCTGATCTTCTACCTCAACTCCGCCTTCTCACACTATCCCCAAATTTCCCCAAGCACACAAAAATCTATCAATCGCGATTTTGGATACACCCCAAATACAGGGCATTTCCGGGGTTGAGAATTCCAAAGATTCCAACCATTCAACTGAAGAAATCTCTCCTCATCTCAGTCCTAAATGGTCAACCCCTTATTCCCCCAACTTGAGGCAATAATCTCTCCCTCAATGTCAACAAAACGAAGGAGATAGGCATCGACTTCAGGAAGCGTAGTGGAGGACACGCCGCTGTCTAAATCAATGGGGATGCAGTAGAAACGGTTGAGAGCTTCAAGTTCTTAGGTGTCCAGATCACCAACAACCTGTCCTAGTCCCCCCATGCCGACGCTATAGTTGAGAAAGCCCACCAATGCCTCTACTTTCTCAGAAGGCTAAGGAAATTTGGCATGTCAGCTACAACTCTCACCAACTTTTACAGATGCACCATAGAAAGCATTCTTTCTGGTTGTATCACAGCTTGGTATGGCTCCTGCTCTGCCCAAAAACACAAGAAAGTACAAAAGGTTGTGAATGTAGCCCAATCCATCATACAAACCAGCCTCCCATCCATTGACTCTGTCTACACTTCCCGCTGTCTCGGAAAAGCAGCCAGCACAATTAAGCACTACACGCACCGCAGACATTCTCTCTTCCACCTTCTTCCGTCAGGAAAAAGATGCAAAAGTCTGAGGTCACATACCAACCAACTCAAGAACAGCTTCTTTCCTGGTGCCATCAGACTTCTAAATGAACCTACCTCGCATTAAGTTGATCTTTCTCTACACCCTAGCTATGACTGCAACACTGCATTCTACACTTTCTCCTTTCCTTCTTTATGTATGGTATGCTTTGTCTGTACGCAAGAAACAATACTTTTCATTGTGTATTAATACATGTAACAATAATAAATTAAATCAAATCAAAGTCAAATCCAGGAGAAACATCTTCTCAGTGTCTACCCTGTCAAACTATTTAAGAATCTAATATGTCTCAATGAGATCGTCTCTCACTCTTCCAAGTTCCAAGGGTGTAGTCCTAGTCCTAAGAGTCCTGACTCTTAAACGCCCTCTGAAATGGCCTAGCAAGCCACTCAGTTCTAGGGCAATTAGGGATGGGCAATAAATGCTGGCTCAACCAACGACGCCCACACTCCTTGAACGAATAAAAAAGTCTACTCGACTTCTCTTCATCCCAGTAACCAGTCTGGTGAACCTTCCTTCCATTCACTGCAGGTTATAAACATAACTTCCAATAAAGCTTGTTTTGTTGGCTGTCCTAATGGATAAACAGCACACAACGGATAAGCGATAAGCCAGAGACTAGAAGCTCTCCAATTCCATTCCTGCTCCTGTGTCTCCTAGGGCTAATACTATGTGCATATTGAAGTTCAGACTGTGCTTTTATTCAACAGATATGGAAAGTGAATCTATGATGAGATCCGTTTGCTGTTTTAAACTGCGTATAGATGCATTTGAGGTACATTTCAGTGCGATTGATTTCCTGAGAACTAATGGCTTTCCATTGTGCTTGTTAACATAAGCATCAAGCAAGCTTTGTGAGCTGAGATTAAGGTATTAAAAATGCATTATTAAAAGGATGTTTCACCTCTCAGAATCACAAATTTATTCCAGCTGTTTAAGATCATAAAAAAAGATCATAAAAAAAGATTTTCCTAGCAAACTGATATGATATAAAAAAAGTACTTGTATTTATATAGCACCTTTCATTCACATCCATAGGACAGTCCAAATCACTTAACAGGGGTACACTTCAGATGAAAGAAAGACAGAGCAGAGGGGCTAAATACCTGCACCTGCTTTTACAACAGACAAATGACACACAGCAAGATCCCACAAACAGATAACTGTTTTTAGTAGTAATGTGGCTGAGGGGTAAAGACTGGACAGAATCATAGAATCATACAGTGCAGAAGAGATCCTTCGGCCCATCGAGTCTGCATCGACACGTGAGACAAGAGGCCAAGGGAAACTCCCTTGCTTCAATTTAACGTCCCATTGTTCAAGAGAAAGTGCTTTCACAAGTTAAATTTTAATATATAATTGCAGGGTTTGAATGAATAGCAAAGTAAGTTGACATCTTCAAATGGATTTGATCTTTATGCTGTTACAGTGGAGGGCTACCGTGTATATATTAATCTTTAACATACAAATGTGTGTGTAATTGGAATAATGTATACACAATATATCTTCAATTAAGGAGTCCTAATTAAAATCAGAATGGATACTTTCAAGCAATCACTAGCCACGTGGCTATCTTTCAAAATGTTCCAGTCTGTAGTGTCAATAGCTGTTGTACTCTTGTTTGTATTTCAGAATACGTACCAGTATCGTTAAGGTTAAGTATAGTCAGCATTCACAAGTTGTCATAGAAACATAGAAGATAGGAACAGGAGGCCATTCAGCCCTTCAAGTCTGCTCCGCCATTCATTACGATCATGGCTGATCATCCAACTCAATAGCCTAATCCTGCTTTCTCCCATTACCTTTGATCCCATTCACCCCAAGTGCTATATCTAGCCGCCTCTTGAATACATTCAATGTTTTGGCATCAACTACTTCCCGTGGTAATGAATTCCACAGGCTCATCACTCTTTGGGTGAAGAAATGTTTCCTCATCTCCGTCCTAAATGGTCTACCCTGTATCCTCAGACAGGTGACCCCTGGTTCTGGACTCCCCCACCATCGGAAACATCCTCCTTGTATCTACCCTGTCTAGTCCTGTTAGAATTTTCTAAGTCTCTATGAGATCCCCCCTCATTCGTTTGAACTCCAGCTAAAATAATCCTAACATAGTCAATCTCTCCTCAGACATCACTCCCGCCATCCCCGGAATCAGCCTGGTAAACCTTCGCTGCACTCCCTCGAGAGCAAGAACATCCTTCCTCAGAAAAGGAGACCAAAACTGCACACAATACTCTAGGTGTGGCCTCACCAAGGCCCTGTATAATTGCAACAACACATCCCTGCTCCTGTACTCGAAACCTCTCGCAATGAAGACCAACATACCATTTGCCTTCTTTACCGCCTGCTGCACCTGCTTGCTTACCTTCAGCGACCGGTGCACAAGGACACCCAGGTCCCGCTGCACACTCCCCTCTCCCAATTTACAGCCATTCAGGTAGTTATCTGCCGCCTTGTTTTTGCTTCCAAAGCAAATAACCTCACATTTATGTCAGTGTTATGACAGCCGCAAAGACACTGGAGATCATCCCCATGAGGACGTGGTAGAGGTGGGTACAATTACAACATTTAAAAGACATTTAGACAGGTACAGGGGGATATGTAAGGTTTAGAGGGATATGGACCAAACGCAGGCAAATGGGACTAGCTCAGTTTCGGAGACGAGGCTGGCACGGACGAGTTGGGCCAAAGGGCCTGTTTCCGTGCTGTATATCTCTATGACTCCATGAATTGCCACAGTCTATGAAAGGGTTAAATTCAACTTACAGCTAAAAGCCTTGCTGCAAAATACACTTTCACAGACACAGAAAAACAGACCGGGACCTTGAAAACCATGGAATTTCAGACAGCTAACCAGACTTGGACTGATAACATGACACCTGTTTCCAGTAAAACATGTTATCTTGATTCAAAAGGATTGCTCAAAGACCCTCAGAAATATAACACAGGAAGGTTCTTATTCTCAAGCCAATAGGTTTTCTTTATAATTCTTAACTCAGGTAGACAAGTAGCCAGACTTGAGAACTCTGTAAGTCAACTCAAAGGGTAGAATCATAGAATCCCTACAGTGCAGAAGGAGGCCATTCGGCCCATCGAGTCTGCACCGACCACAATCCCACCCAGGCCCTATCCCCATTATCCCACATATTTACCCTACTAGTCCCCCTGACACTAAGGGCAATTTAGCATGGCCAATCCAACTTAACCCGCACATCTTTGGAGTGTGGGAGGAAACCGGAGCACCCGGAGGAAACCCACGCAGAAACAGGGAGAACGTGCAAACTTCACACGAACAGTGACCCTAGCTGGGAATCGAACCCGGGTCCTTGGCGCTGTGAGGCAGCAGTGCTAACCACTGTGCCCCCATGCTGCCCCCTTCAAACAATGTAGAGCTCTAGAAAACAACCTAGACTTTCTACTTTGGGTTGCAAATATAAAACTAATTTTTTATTTGTTGGTTATCCTAACCATTTTCATTCTTAACCAGATTCGAGATTTGAAGTTAATACTTTTAGATAAACCAGCATATCTTTGATTTATACTTGTAGCAGTCAAAACAATATTTTCATGTAATCTTAGATACTTAAAATAAAAAAAGTAATCATCAATCAGCTTCGAGTTTGATTCTATAAATCTTATGAACCCTAAAAATCTTCTAGAATTCTTAATGATAAGATTCCAAGTTCTGACTGAGGAATTGGGCAAGCATTACGGCATGGACCAGTTGGGCCGAAGGGCCTGTTTCCATGCTGTAAATCTCTATGACTGTAAGTGTCGAGATTTGGCTCTGTTGTAAATATAGGAGTATATATTTCTTCCAGAGATAGGTCCGTTTAGTTTGAAAACTCCTGGAAAAAAGACTATTCAGCTTAAGAGTTAATTACTATCGCGTAAAATTGATTTAAGTTTTTTGGTATTCTAGGTTTTGTTTAAATGAGGTTTTAATCTCGCAATAAGTTCAAAAGGAAGATTTACCCTTGCCAGGGGTGAGGTGGTGATGGGTAGTTGGGGGCAGCTAGGAAAGATCATAGATCGTAGAATCCTACAATGCAGGAGGAGGCCATTTGGCCCATCGACTCTGCACCAACCACAATCCCACCCAGACCCTATCCCCATAACCCATGCATTTACCCTACCCTAGCTAATACTACAGGGCAATTTAGCACCTAACACTCATATCTTTGGATAACAGAACTCTAGTATCATCTAAAAGGCAGCATCTCTGTCACTGCTGCAGTCCCTCAGTACTGCACCAGACTGTCAGCCTAGATTTTGTGATCAGTTCTCCAAAGTGGGAGTGGATATCATCACCTTGGTTCAGAGAGAGTCTTACTCACTGAGACATGGCTGACACATACCTTGATCGAAGCCTTTAAGATCCTGAGGGGGAATTGATAGGGTGGATGTGGGACGGATGTTAGAACAAAGAACAGTACAGCACAGGAAACAGGCCCTTCGGCCCTCCAAGCCTGTGCCACTCCTTGGTGTTTTGTGTCTTTGTGTCAGAGAATATAGAAACAAGGGTTAATGTTTAAAAATCAGGCATCGCCCATTTAAGAGGGAGATGAGGAGAAATATTTTCTCTCAGAGCAAGTATCTCTCTGGAACTCTCTTCATCAAAAAGCAGTGGGACCAGAACCGTATTTTTAACAGCAGAGCTAGAAAGAGTCTTGATTAACGGGTGGGGGCGGGGGGGGGGGGGGGGGGGGGGTTGTTGAGCAGGCTCAAGGGGCCAAGTGGCCTACTCCTGCTTCTAATTTGTATGTTCTTACGTCCTTAAGATTAGGCAGCAAGTATCTATTTCTTTACCCAATAACGTTTTGCTCAGTAATGTTAACTGATTAGATCTATTGTCACATGTATTAGTATACAGTGAAAAGTATTGTTTCTTGCGCGCTATACAAAGCATACCGTTCATAGAGAAGACAAGGAGAGGGTGCAGAATGTAGCATTACAGTCATAGCATTGTTAGAGAGTTTAAAAGAGTTAGAATGAAGTCTTAGAAGCACAGAATGAGTATAAGATAGAATTAGAAAGTATGCTGGGCACAGTTCGCAAGAGGTCGCCTCGCTCCGATGCCAATGATGTCACAAAACCAGTTTCACGGTCTAGAATCACTAATAAAATTTCAAACTAAGAACAGAAAAAGACCAGATACACAAAAAAAATGAACCACAAGAGGTCTGGATATTAATTAATTGAATTGAACCTTTTCTGATTCAAGGCTCTCTGATCTGCATTATTTTAACTCTGGTGTCGACTCATTCATTTTAAACTGGCCAACGCCAGCTTTAAAGGGACATTGTCTTGAAGGCAGAAGTCCCTTCACCAAAATCCCTTTATCTGACAACAGCACACAGAGCGCTTTCAGTGAGCAGTCTACACTCGGAGTCCCCTGGTTAAATACAAAGCAAGAGGCTCTCTGATTGGCCCATCAATTTGTCCCTTAATCAGGGAGCTCATATTCTAACAGGCCCACCTCTATTGCCTGATTAAAGTCATTACAAATACCAATCAGAGAAAGATGTTCTAGAGCCAGCCGAACGATGTGGGCCCTCTTTGGAGCGAACTTGCTTTTAAGCCTCACGCTACCAGGGGTACGTGGAACGACCAACGGAAGAGGAGGAAGAGGCTGACAGTGAAGGAAACAGCTAGACAACATTAAAGACCGGCTTAACCAAAACTCCAACAAACCAGGGCATTCACTGAGGCTGTGATCAGATGGTTTTGAAGACAGTGTCACTCGGCATGGAACACGGACAATGGTGATAAGGGGTGAACATAGAGGGCAATATTCACATGATGGAGTTTAGAAGGATATGGGGGGGGGATCTCAGTGAAACTTACATAATGCTGAAAGGCCTGGATAGAGTGGACGTGGGGAAGATGCTTCTATCCGTAGGAGAGACTAGAATCCCAGGGCACAGCCTCAGAGTAAAGGAATGACCCTTTAGAACCGAGATGAGGAGGAATTTCTTCAGCCAGAAGGTGGTGAGTCTATGGAATTCACTGTCACAGAAGTCTGTGGAGGCCAGGTCATTGAGTGTATTTAAGACAGAGATAGATAGGTTCTTGGTTGGTAAGAAGATCAAAGGTTACGGGGAAAAGGCGGGGAGAATGGGGTTGAGAAGCTTATCAGCCATGATTGAATGGTGGAGCAGACTCGATGGGCAAATGGTCTAATTCTGTTCCTGTATCTTATGGTCTTGTAAAGCATAGCACAGGAACAAGCCATCCAGCTCAAAATATCCATGCCAGTGTTTAGAATCCACGCGAGCCTCCTCTCAATCCTCATCTTCTAACCCCATCGGAAAATTCCTTTCTATTTCCTCTCTTCTTCCAGGACAGTGATCTCTGTATACTGAAGGTAGGACCAGTCTGCAATCCTTGTCGTGAACGAAACGCTATCTATAAAAAAGTGCTTCACTGTCCCACAGCGAACAGGTTTGAAGATAGAAAATGAAACATTTCTGTGAATCTGTTTGCGGCAAGCAAATGAGCACAGAAACAGCAGCACCCAGAACAATTCCAATAGTGGCCTGGCAGGTAACAGAAAGAGGACAAGGCTGCTCAATGAATTTTTCTTCCCACATACATAATCGGCACGGTGGCACAGTGGTTAGCACTGCTGCCTCACAGCGCCAAGGACCCGGGTTCAATTCCTGGCTTGGGTCACTGTTGGTGTGGAGTTTGCACGCTCTCCCCGTGTCTGAACTACCAGAACTAGAGGGCACAGCCTCAAAATAAGGGGGGGCCGGTTCAGAACAGAGTTGAGGGGGAACTTCTTCTCTCAGAGGGTAGTGAATCTCTGGAATTCTCTGCCCATTGAAGTGGTGGAGGCTTCCTCGTTGAATATGTTTAAATCACGGGTAGATAGTTTTCTGATCGATAAGGGAATTAGGGGTTATGGGGAGCAGGTGGGTAAGTGGAACTGATTCACTTCAGATCAGCCATGATCTTGTTGAATGGCGGGGCAGGCTCGAAGGGCCAGATGGCCTACTCCTGCTCCTATTTCTTATGTTCTGCGGGGGTTTCCTTCGGGTGCTCCGGTTTCCTCCCACACTCCAAACATACTCACTAGCCTAGGTTGCCCATCATTGCTTTAGGGAAATGGATCTTTTTGGAAGTGGAAATTGCGATACATTTAGATACCAGCTAAAGTTAAGAGAGACAACAAAATTATGAAATTTTAAAATATCTTTTCATGGATATGGGCATCGCTGGGCAGGGCCAGCATTTATTGCCCATCCCTAATTGCCCTTGAACTCAGTGGCTTGCTAGACCATTTCAGCGGGCAGTTTGTGGGTCGGGAACCATATGTCAGCCAGACCGGGTAAGACTTGCTTCCCTGAAGGACATAAGGAAACCGGATGGGTTTTTACAACAATCGATGATCGTTTCACATTCAGCGTCACTTATTCTAGCTTTCAATTTGATTTTATTAATTGAATTTAAATTCCACCAGCCTACATGGTGGGATTTGAACTCGTGTACTCCAGAGCATTTAGCCTGAGCCACTACACCACCGTCACCCTGAGTAAGAGGGAAGTTTCTGAGATGGACTATGAAGAGATTAAAGCAGGGAAACAGTGGTTGTGAACGGAGCTGCATCAACATGGCAGAATCACAGAATCCCTGCAGTGCAGAAGGAGGCCATTCGGCCTATCAAGTCTGTACCGACCACACAATCCCACACAGGCCCTATTCCCATAACCCCAGATATTTACCCTGCTAATCCCCCTGACACTAGGGTCAATTTAGCATGGCCAATCAACCTAACCCACACATCTTTGGACTGTGAGAGGAAACCGGAGCACTCGGAGGAAACCCACGCAGACACGGGGAGAAAGTGCAAACTCCACACAGACAGTGACCTGAGGCCAGAATTGAACTCGGGTCCCTGGCGCTGTGCGACAGCAGTGCTAACCACTGTGCCACCGTGCCGCCCTGTGGCATGTCTTCAGCACAGAAGAAGGCTCATCTGCCCACTGAGTCTGTGCTAGCTCCCTACAAGAGTAACTCAGCTAGTTCCCAAGCCCCCACCTTCACAGAAGCATTATCAAGCATGGTAACATAGTGGTTAGTGCACAGTGCTTACTCACAGCACTGGGGACCCGGATTCAATTCTGACCTCAGGTCACTGTGTGGAGTTAGCTCGCTCTCCCCACGTCTGCATTGGTTTCCTCCGAATACTCCAATTTCCTCCCACAGTCCAAAGATGTACAGGTTAGGTGGATTGGCCATGATAAATTGCCTCTGAGTGTCCCACGATGTGTAGGTTAGGGGGATTAGCGGGGTAAATATATGTGGGTGTTGCGGGGATAGGGCCTGGTTAAGATGCTCTGTCGGAGAGTCACTGCAGACCCAATGGGCCGAATGGCCTCCGTCTGCACTGTAGGGATTCTGTCACAACTCTATGACATTTACTCAACGACAACCTGTATCTTTCAGATGATTGATAAGAGTGCCACCGGGTTCCAGCACTGGGTGTCTTCACTGTGGCAAGTGTTTAATAATGAACTGGGACCTGAGGGGGGGTAAACAGTTGTTTACATTTGCGAAGGCAGAGGTTGCCCACCCTCCAGGATTGGCCTGGAGACTCCAGCAATTGAAAATCAATCCCCAGCACAATGCTGTGTGAAAATCTGGAGGAAAATTGTCACAACATTAAAAAAGATTGTTTGCCATTTTCTTGGCGCTTTCATATAGAAATTTGGGGGGGGGGGTTGCCGTTTAGCTGACCACAGGCATTATCCAATTGGGTGAAGCGTCTGCTTCCCTTCCAGTTGGTGGCAGTGCATCACAAGGACAGATGTGTTGACCATCTAATGGCTGGGGCATGGGGAAGGGTCATGTCATAGAATCCCTACTGTGCAGGAGGAGGCCATTCGGCCCATCGAGTTTGCATTGACCACAATCCCATCCTGCCCCTATCCTCATAGCCCCACGTATTTACCCTGCTAATCCCCTGACACTAAGCATGGCCAATCCACCTAACCTGCACATCTTTGGACTGTGGGAGGGAACTGGAGCACCCGGAGGAAACCCACAAGGACACAGGGAGAACGTGCAGACTCCGCATAGACAGAGACCCAAGCCAGGAATCGGACCCGGGTCCCTGGAGCTGTGAGGCAGCAGTGCTAACCATTGTGCACTATTTACATTTAACCATAGTTAGCAATCCAAGCTGGAGAATAACTGAAGTCATCGGGCAGTGGCAAAACAAACACATGGGTTTTAAGGGACATGGACACAAAATGGGCTCAGAGACAGAACTCCGAGAACAGCAGTGGCAAAGTTTGCTTTACAAATTAGCGGGGTGTGGCCAGGAGGTATATAGTGCTGTTTACAAGGGGTTGGTGTTTGATCATTGCTCTCTTCGATATACATCGACAGCCCTGAAATATCGAGGGGGCGGGGACGGTCTATAATTTTAAAAGTTTGCAGATGACGCAAAAATTGGAAATATAGTAAACAGCGAGGATAATACTTACCTTCGGGCAGACTCAGGCTGGTGAAATGGGCACAGAGACACCGGATGAAATTTTTTGCAGAGAATTGCAAAGTGACACATTTTCAGAGGAAGAGGTGAGGTTATATATATCAAACGATATGGTGTTAAATGGATTCCAGAGGCAGGAAATGTATGTATACACATCTTTGCAATTGTAGCTGGTCGGGCATGTTGATAAAGCTGTCGAAGCAAAAACTCATGGGACCATAGGATGACATAGGAGCAGAAGTAGGCCATTCAGCCCATTGAGTTAGCTCGGCTGCTCAATGAGATCATGACTGATCTAATATGATAATCCTCAACTTCACTTTCCTGCCTTATCCCTATTGATCCCTTTCCTAATTAAAAAGCTTCTTTCTCAGTCTTGAGCATACATAACGAGTACAGGAGCAGAGATGCCTTGCTGCAGTTACACAAGGCCTTGGTGAGGGCACACCTGGAGCAGTGTGCGTAGTTCTGGTCTCCTTATCTGAGGAAGGATGGTCTTGCTCTTGAGGGAACACTGAGAAGGTTTACCAGACTGATTCCTGGGACGGCAGGACTGATAAAGTTTATTTATTAGTGTCACAAGTTGGCTTACATTAACACTACAATGAAGTTACTTTGAAAATCCCCTAGTTGCCACACTCCGCCGCCTGTTCGGGTACACTGAGGGAGAATTTAGCATGGCCAATGCACCTAATCTTTCAGATTGTGGGAGGAAACCGGAGCACCTGGAGGAAACCCACTCAGACATGGGGGAAACGTGCAAACTCCATACAGACAGTCAGTTAGGCAGGGAATCAAACCTGGGTCCCTGGCATTGTGAGGCAGCAGGCTAACCACTGTGCCACTGTGACGTATGAGGAAAGATTGAGTTGGTTAGGATCATATTCGCTGGAGTTCAAAAGAATGAGGGAGGAATCTTACAGAAACCGATAAAATTTTAACAGGACTCACCAGGGCAGATGCAGGAAGGATGTTGCCGATGATGGGGGTGTCCAGAACCAGGGATTACAGTCTGAGGATACAGGGTAGACTGTTTAGGATAGAGATGAGGAGAAATTTCATCACCCAGGGAGTGGTCAGACTGTAGAATTCGCTACCACAGGGAGCAGTTGAAGCCAAAATGTTGTAGGTTTTCAAGGAGTTAGATATAGCTCTTGGGGCGACAGGGATCAAAGGATATGGAGGGAAGGTGGGATTAGGCCATTGAGTTGGATAATCAGCCCTGATCGTAAGGAATGGCAGAGCAGGCTTGAAGGGCCGAAAGGCCTTCTCCTGCGCCTTTATGTTCTATGTTTAACAACCCAGGCTCTACAGCCCTCTGCAGTAAAGAATTCCACAGATTAACTGCCCTGGCTTCTCTCCACGAGATTAAAAGCAAGGGGGTTAAGCTGAAACTTTATGAATCCCTGGTTAGTCCTCAGCTGGAGTGTTGTGTCCAACCCTGAGCACCACAGTTTAGGAAAAAGTCAAGGCCTTGGAAAAGGGTGCAGAGCAAACTGAACAGAGTTATACCAGGGGTGAGGGGCTTCAATTATGTGGAGAGAGCAGAGAAGCTGAGGTTGTTCTACTTTGAGCAGAGAAGATTCAGGAACGATTTAACAGAAGCGTTCAAAATTATGAGGAATTTTTTGGACAGCCCATAAGTAGAAACCGTTCCTAACCTCAGGCGATTTGGGAGCCAGATTTAAGAGATAAAAAAGTACTATTTTTATGCAGCGACCAGGAAGGCACTGCCTGAAGGGTTGGTGGAAGCAGATTCAATCGTAACTTTCAAAGGGGAATTGAATATGTATTTAAAAAAGGAACGCTTTGCAGCATTACACGGAGAAAGCATGGACAAGTGGGATTAATCGAATAGCTCCTTCAACCAGTCGGTAATGAGACCAGATAAGGAAAATAAAGCGAGTGAAAACGTAAATTGTTGAAGCTGCAGGCTCCAAGGCAACGCAGAACAGAACTCTCCAGGGTACTGGTAAATAACACACTCAGGCCAAAAGCGTAATTGTGTGTTGGAGTTAGGGAAAATAAATCAGTTTTTAAAGTTTATTTATTGGTGTCACAAGTAGGCTTCCATTAACACTGCAATGAAAATCCCCTAGACGCCACACTCCGGTGCCTGTTCGGGTTCACTGAGGGAGAATTTAGCATGGCCAATGCACCTAACCAGCACATCTTTCGGACTGTGGGAGGAAACCGGAGCACCCGGAGGAAACCCACACAGACGCGGGGGGAACATGCAGACTCCACACAGACAGTGACTCAAGCCAGGAATCGAACCCAGGTCCCTGGCACTGTGAGGCAGCAGTGCTAACCATTGTGCCACCCAAGGGGACAAATGGACAAATACTTGACAAAGTGGACAATTAAGCATATAAGAGCAGGGGTAGGCCATTCAGCCCCTCGAACCCGCTCTGCCATTCAACTTGATCATCGACCTCAAGGCAAACTTTCCTACGCTATCCCCATATCGCTGGATGTCAATGGTACCTGGAAATCGATCGATCTCTGTCTTGACCATGACTGAATTGTCACAGCCCTCCTGGGGTGGAGAATTTCAAAAGTTCCCTGCTCTCCAAGCGAAGAAATTCCTCCTCAGCTCAGACCTAAACAATTGACTCTTTATTCTGAGACTATGTTCCCCCCGACACTGCCCCCCCCCCCCAATCCCGCCCTGCCCAGTTAGAGAGAAACTTCCTTCCTGCATCTATCCTGTGAGAATTTTGCAGGTTTCAACGATATCACCTCACATTCTTCTAAACCTGAGCGAATACAGGCCTAAACTCTCTTCAAAGGACAGTCCCAACATCCCAAGAATTAGTCAGGTGAACCAAGAGCGGCACGGTGGCACAGTGGTTAGCACTGCTGCCCCACAGCGCCAGGGACCTGGGTTCAATTCCCGGCTTAGGTCACTGTCTGTGCGGAGCCTGCACGTTCTCCCCATGTCTGCGTGGGTTTCCTCTGGATGCTCCGGTTTCCTCCCACAATCCAAAGGTGTGCGGGTTAGGTAGATTGGCCAGGCTAAATTGCCCCTTGGTGTCAGGGGGACTAGCTCGGGTAAATGCATGGGGTGATGGGGATAGGGCCTGGGTGGGATTGTGGTCAGTGCAGACTCGATGGGCCGAATGGCCTCCTTCTGCACTGTAGGGATTCTGTGATAAGAGATTTTGGGACTGGTCAGATGGAACGCATAATTATTTCCACTCCGGTACTTTCCCAACTTCCCACTTTGTGCTCAGGTAGCATTAAACAAGGCAGAATCGTTTGACCCTTCAAAGCTTAACATTGTTATCCCAGCGCGGGAAGTTATTTAATGCAAGGCTTCACATAACACTTATCAATTGTCCTGTCCTAAATAAAAATTCACACGCAATTACTCAACTTCACACATCGATCTGTAAGATACCCATGTTCTAATTTAGCCAACAGCTTTATACACAAAGGAGCGCGGCCAACTTTTTCACAAGGCGGGACAAATCACTGCACATCTTACCAAAGCTGATTTATCATCAGTGCCAGCTCCAGGCCAATGATTTATCTTAAGGCGTATTATAAACGAGGCTTCACACATGCGAGAGTGTTGATACTTCTCAAGCAGCAATGTTCTAAATCTCTTCAAGTAGTTCGTGCCCCGGTTCATCCCCCCACCCCGACACTATAGTTAAGTAAGCCCACCAACACCTCTATTTTCTTAGAAGGCGAAGGAAATTTGATATGTCCACTACGACTCTCACCAACCTTTACAGATGCACCATACAAAGCATTCTTTCTGGTTGTATCACAGCTTGGTATGGCTCCTGCTCTGCCCAAGACCGCAAGGAACTACAAAGGGTCATGAATGTAGCCCAATCCATCACTCAAACCAGCCTCCCATCCATTGACTCTGTCTACACTTCCCGCTGCCTCAGAAAAGCAGCCAGCGTAATTAAGGACCCCACACACCCCGGATATTCTCTCTTCCACCTTCTTCCTTCGGGAAAAAGATACAAAAGTCTGAGGTCACATACCGACTGACTCAAGAACAGCTTCTTCCCTGCTGCCGTCAGACTTTTGAATGGACCTACCTCGCATTAAGTTGATCTTTCTCTACACCATAGCTATGACTGTAACACCACATTCTGTACCCTCTCCTTTCCTTCTCTATGAACGGTATGCTTTGTCTGTATAGCGCGCAAGTAACAATACTTTTCACTGTATGTTAATACATGTGGCAATCATGAATCAAATCAAACAGCAGGTGGTGAAGGCAGGGGGAAAGAGTATACAATTTTTAAAATCCTCAGTGCTTCAAACAAGAGCACCGAAATTAACAGTGAATCACACACTTTAGAAACATGCATAGGAAATAGGAGGAGGCCATTCCGTCCTTACAACCTATTCTGCCGCCTTTCATTATGGTGACAGCTGATCATCTGTTGGGCAGCATGGTGGCACAGTGGTTAGCACTGCTGCCTCACAGTGCCAGGGTCCCGGGTTCGATTCCCGGCTTGGGTCACTGTCTGTGCGGAGTCTGCACGTTCTCCCCGTGTCTGCGTGGGTTTCCTCCGGGTGCTCCGGTTTCCTCCCACAGTCCGAAAGATGTGCTGGTTAGATGCATTGGCCATGCTTAATTCTCTCTCAGTGTACCCAAACAGGCGCCGGAGTGTGGTGACTAGGGGATTTTCTCAGTAGCTGCATTGCAGTGTTAATGTAAGCCTACTTGTGACAGTAATAAATAAATTTTAAACTTTCAAATTCAGTCCCTGACCCTGTCTTTCCGCCCAATATCCTTTGATCCCTTTAACTTTCACTTCTGAAGTATATTTGAAACTTCTACTTGGTGACCACTACACTGAAGCAACTAATTGGGCTGGACTCCTAATAGTGCCTTTCTTTGAGTGGATTCCAACTGGCATATACTGGTTTGAAAACAGCATTGAGTATCGAAAATTCCTATTCAAATACAGGTACAAGTCCCAAATCCTGCACCCACTGGTCCAAGACAGCCAGATTTCTGATTTTCACGGATTATGGACTCCCAACTTGTTCTGTTAATCTGAAACTAAAGAAATCCTAAATATGATAATTGAATACGATAAAGAATCTGAGTTATACAGAGAGGCTGGACCGACTGGGACTTTTGTCCCTGGAGCGTAGGAGGTTTCGGGGTGATCCTATAAAGGTCTATAAAACAATGAGGGGCATAGATCAGCTAGATAGTCAATATCTTTTCCCAAAGGTAGGGGAGTCTAAAACTAGAGGGCATAGGTTGAAGGTGAGAGGGGAGAGATACAAAAGGGTCCAGAGGGGCAATTTTTTCACATAGAGGGTGGTGAGTGTCTGGAACAAGCTGCCAGAGGTAGTAATAGAAGCGGGTACAATTTTGTCTTTTAAGAAGCGTTTAGTCAGTTACATGGTTAGATGCATTGTCCATGCTCAATTCTCCCAAACAGGGACCGGAGTGTGGCGACTAGGGGATATGGGCCAAATGTGGGCAATTGGAACTGGCTTAGTGGTAAAAACTGGGCGGTATGGTCAAATTGGGCCTGCTCCATGCTGTAAACCTCTATAACCTTCTGAGAGAAAATAATCTTCCTTATGATCTTAAAAGCCCCCTCGAAATGTTATATGTTTCACTAAGATCACCTCTCAATCTTCTAAACCCCAAAGAGTAGAGGCCCAACCCGCTCAATCTTTCTTCACAAAACAACTCCTTCATCCCTGGAAACAGCCCAATGAACTTTCTCTGAACTACTTCCAATGCATTGTAAGAAGAGCAAAGCTGTGCACAGCACTCACTCTAGGCGTGATCTGAACGTGGCAGCAAGGACTTCCTAATTCTATACTCCATCCTCCTTGCAATAAAGATCAATGTTCCATTTACCTTCCGAATAACTTGCTGTACATACAAGGTAATTTTTTGTGATTCATGTACAAGGACACACATCCAGTGACTCCGTCTACGCTGCCTTGGAAAAGCAGTTGGCATAATCAAGGACCCCACGCATCCCGTACATTCTCTCTTTCACCTTCTTCCATCGGGAAAAAGATATAAAAGTCTGAGGTCACGTACCAACCAATTCAATAACAGCTTCTTCCCTGCTGCCATCAGACTTTTGAATGGGCCTACCATATATTAAGCTGATCTTTTTCTACACCCTGTGACTGCAACACTACATTCTGCACCCTCTCCTTTCCTTCTCTATGAACGGTATGCTTTGTCTGTATAGCGCAAAAACAATACTTTTCACAGAATCTCAATACACGTGACAATAATAAATCAAATCAAATCCTACTGCACTGAGGCATTCTGCAGTCACTCTGCAATTTAAATAAGATTCTGCCCTTCTATCCTTCCTGCCAAAGTGAACAGTCACACATTCTCCCACAGGTTGTCAGTGTAGAGCCAAGGTAGCAGAATGTGCTGCCTGCTTCTGACTGTTGTATTTCCACCTGGCCCATAACTCCAGTTTTCCTGACACTAATGGAGAGGGGGAATGTGACACAGGCAAGGGACTGAGGATCCCTGGGCCTTTGGAGCTGCTCTTCAGTCTGGGCAATTGGTGCAGCATCTGCAGCATCACCAGAGGCTCCCCAGTTAGGACACGCCGCAGGCAGCTTGGTCTTGACTTTCAGAATTGGTAAGTTGAGGAGCTTCCCATCGGGTAGTGTGTTGAGGTACACTCTTTCCATGTTAGAGGGAAAAGAGTAGGTCAGGAGGACAACAGAGAACACAATACCACACAGTCCTGTTTCACCCCAACCCAGATCTCAAAGCTGCCAGAGGTAGCACTGTCGAACTGAAGGGCGCAAGGCCTTCGGGAAGGGCTGCTGGAGACTACAAAGCTTGGGAGGATTCTGTATTGACACTATTACTGCACGCTGCGCATCAAATGGGTGTCGCACCAAGATTTCCCAGCCCACATAGCCCTGGTTTTCAAGGGAGGGTGAGGCTCAGAGAGAGAGAGAGAGAAGAGGGCAGAGCGAGAGAGAGAGAGAGAGAGGGAGAGAAGGGGATATATATATATATATATATATATATAGAGAGAGAGAGAGAGAGTGAGAGAGAGAGAGAGGGGGAGGGGAGGGAGGGAGGGAGGGGAGGGGACAGAGGGAGGGAAGGGGGCAGAGAGAGGGAAGGGGGCAGAGAGAGAGAGAGAGAGAAGACGGCAAAGAGAGAGGGAAGGGGCAGAGAGAGAGAGAAGGGGTAGAGAGAGAAGGGGTAGAGAGAGAGAGAGAGAAGGGGGTAGAGAGAGAAGGGGGAAGAGAGAGAGAAGTGGGTAGAGAGAGAGAAGGGGTAGAGAGAGAGAAGGGGTAGAGAGAGAGAAGGGGTAGAGAGAGAGAAGGGGTAGAGAGAGAGAAGGGGTAGAGAGAGAGAAGGGGTAGAGAGAGAGAAGGGGTAGAGAGAGAGAAGGGGTAGAGAGAGAGAAGGGGTAGAGAGAGAGAAGGGGTAGAGAGAGAGAAGGGGTAGAGAGAGAGAAGGGGTAGAGAGAGAGAAGGGGTAGAGAGAGAGAAGGGGTAGAGAGAGAGAACGGGTAGAGAGAGAGAACGGGTAGAGAGAGAGAACGGGTAGAGAGAGAGAACGGGTAGAGAGAGAGAACGGGTAGAGAGAGAGAACGGGTAGAGAGAGAGAACGGGTAGAGAGAGACAACGGGTAGAGAGAGACAACGGGTAGAGAGAGACAACGGGTAGAGAGAGACAACGGGTAGAGAGAGACAACGGTTAGAGAAAGAGAGAAGTGGGTAGAGAGAGAGAGAGAGAAGGGGGTAGAGAGAGAGAGAAGGGAGTAGAGAGAGAGAGAAGGGGGTAGAGAGAGTGAAGGGGGTAGAGAGAGTGAAGTGGGTAGAGAGAGAGAAGGGGTAGAGAGAGAGAAGGGGTAGAGAGAGAGAGGGGTAGAGAGAGAGAAGGGGTAGAGAGAGAGAACGGGTAGAGAGAGAGAACGGGTAGAGAGAGAGAACGGGTAGAGAAAGAGAGAAGTGGGTAGAGAGAGAGAGAGAGAAGGGGGTAGAGAGAGAGAAGGGGTAGAGAGAGAGAAGGGGTAGAGAGAGAGAACGGGTAGAGAGAGAGAACGGGTAGAGAGAGAGAACGGGTAGAGAGAGAGAACGGGTAGAGAGAGAGAACGGGTAGAGAGAGAGAACGGGTAGAGAGAGAGAGAAGTGGGTAGAGAGAGAGAGAGAGAGAAGGGGGTAGAGAGAGAGAGAAGGGAGTAGAGAGAGAGAGAAGGGGGTAGAGAGAGTGAAGGGGGTAGAGAGAGTGAAGTGGGTAGAGAGAGAGAAGGGGTAGAGAGAGAGAAGGGGTAGAGAGACAGAAGGGGTAGAGAGACAGAAGGGGTAGAGAGACAGAAGGGGTAGAGAGACAGAAGGGGTAGAGAGACAGAAGGGGTAGAGAGACAGAAGGGGTAGAGAGACAGAAGGGGTAGAGAGAGAGAAGGGGTAGATAGAGAGAAGGGGTAGAGAGAGAGAAGGGGTAGAGAGAGAGAACGGGTAGAGAGAGAGAGAGAGAAGGGGGTAGAGAAAGAGAGAAGGGGGTAGAGAAAGAGAGAAGTGGGTAGAGAGAGAAGTGGGTAGAGAGAGAAGGGGGTAAAGAGAGAGGGAGAGAGAGAGAAGGGGGTGGAGAGAGAGAGAAGGGGGTAGAGAGAGAGAGAAGGGGGTAGAGAGAGAGAAGGGGTAAGGAGATGCATACATTAATGAATAGTATGGCCATGGATTTCAAGATATGCAAAGCAAAATTGGACATTGTGTTTAATTCTGATTCTACTTGACTCACAACCCACTTTAAATCACTGTGGCTGATTGATTAACTGTGTCACAAGATTGTGACCCACTGCTGGTAAACATTGGGCAGCCCTTGTGAATATTGAAAATCTCTCCTCACTTTGCAATGATTTCTCAGTGAATTCATTTCTTGAAAATCTTTCAAAGAACATTAATAAGCTTCGCACACATCCAAACCCACAGATTTGGGCTACTTGAGAATTGATGTATTGCAGACGGGCCTACCGTTGGCACAGACATGATTTTAATACACAACAGAGGATGGCACTGCCAACCACCTACCTAAAACCCCACACCTCCTCAATGCCAACCACCTACCTAAAACCCCACACCCCTTCAATGCCAACCACTTACCTAGAACCCCACACCTCCTCAATGCCAACCACCTACCTAAAACCACACACCCCTTCAATGCCAACCACCTACCTCGAACCCCACACCCTCTCACCTCAATGTGTTGCATCCACTCCCCTGCTTACTTCAGTTACTCTATGACTCTTACTTGAATCATTATGTGAGGTTTCTCTTTGCTTGCGTTCCAAAGGCCTTAACTGCACAGAAGCAAACCATTTGACCTGAAACCAGTTTTTAAGCTCCATCCAAGCTTCTTCCACTCATAGCTAAGAAAGCCCACCAACGCTTCTACTTTCTCAAGAGACTAAGGAAATTCGGCATGTCCATTACGACTCTCACCAATTTTTACAGATGCACCACAGAAAGCATCATTTCCAGATGTACTGCAGCTTGGTATAGTTCCTGCTCCGACCAAGACCACAAGAAACTACAAAGGGTTGTGAACATAGCCCAGTCCATCACTCAAACCAGCCTCCCCATCCATTGATTCTGTCTACACTTCCCGCTGCCTCAGGAAAGCAGCCAGCATAATCAATGACCCCACGCACCCTGGACGTACTCTCTTCCACCTTCTTTCGTCAGAAAAAAGATACAAAAAGTCTGAGGTCACACACCTACCGACTCAAGAACAGCTTCTTCCCTACTACCATCAGACTTTTGAATGGACCTATCTTACATTAAGTTGATCTTTCTCTACACCCTAGCTATGACTGTAACACTACATTCTGCACTCTCTCCTTTCCTTCTCTATGAGCGGTATGCTTTGTCTGTATAGCGCGCAAGAAACAATACTTTTCACTGTATACTAAAAATGTGACAATAATAAATCAGATCAAACCATCATTTCTCCCTAATTGTCCTATCTAGCTCCTACTTAACTATTGGTTTCCTTGTGCTCGGTAGAGAGTTCCACATGCTCACCACTCCCTGGGTAAAATGGTTTCTTCCGATTTCCCAATTAGATTTATTGATGACGGTCTTGTATTTATAGCTCCTAGATCTGGCTTCACCCACAAGTGGAAGCGAAGCAGAGACAAAATGAGAGATTGAGAGAGAGAGACACAAAGAGGAACAGGTATAAAAGACGAGAGAGGGAGAGTGAGAAGATAAAGGGCGGTGACTTTTAACCTGATTGTGTCTTATACTCTTGTTGATTATCTTGTTTTGTTTTATACAATGTAACATGGATGAGTGCTGCTCATTTTCTACTCATCTTCAAGCTTGTGGACACCAGTTTTTAGGGATTTGCTTTACTTATTTTCTCAAAAGTACCAAAGGCATTTTCTTGGAATGTCAATAACCCAATTACTTTATAACTGGGGCAATACCGTGCTCCAGATGTACAGCAGCGAAAGATACAATCAACCAACCATCCATTAAATGGAGACACGTGATTTAACAGTGACGATGTGTCCAAACCATGGCCTTCCGCCACTCTGACACGCACATTTTCTTTTCTGTTGCAAATTAAAGATGCCAATAGAAAGCGTTCTCCCTGGGGATGAGGATGTTAGGATTGGTGCCAGAGTAAGATGGGAGGGAGGAGGGGAGGAGGGGGGGCAAAGAGTAGAAAGACCCCATCATTGGTTCTCTGCTTCTTACCTCCACTCACTCTGCACATGACTGGAGACATTTTGGAACTGCAGCAATCTCACGAGACTTGCCCGCAATGATGAACCCACAAGCGATTTCCAGACCTTGTGGCACTGTAATTTCAAATAGGTATGTCCAGTCGGACATCAGGTCTGATTGTACATGGATCAACTCAAAGACATTTTAGTAATATGCACATTTTGTTTTAAATAACGTGTCTCCAGATCGAAGGCTTGTTTTCCGCCATGGCCTCAAATCAACGGCCGTGAGCAATTCTACATAATCCGCTATCGCAGGGAAGAATTGAAGCTTTGATTGCCAATAATAAATGCGAAACATAACCGTCTCCAAAGGTTAAAGCACATCCAACTTCGCCAATCCCCCTCTCCTCAGAGTTCACCTCTCTCCTGTGCTCTCTCCTTCCACACAAACCCTTCTACTCGTACTCATGGCCAACTCCTTGGTCTTACCGCCTCACAGGGCCCCGCTCTTCTCAAACTCAATCACAGACAAAGACCTTGCATTTTCTTTCCCTGCTGTTGACCTCCCCTGCACAATCCCACATCTGACCCTGGAGAAAATCCTTCCTTAAATTGCCTGCGACACTTTCCATCTCCCAACTGCCTTCATTCCTGGCTCTTCAGTCTATTGGTGACTAAAAACCTCAATCCGTGCTTCAGTGACCTTCGGACTTGACCTTTCCAATGCTCTCTTTGCTAATCTCCAAGAGCCTGAGATCCTGAGCTTGTCTCAAAAGCTGCCCACCTAACCCATGCCAAGACCAGCTGACCCGTCACCTGGTGCGTGATGACCCACACTGGTTTCCCGTATACCAATGCCTCAATCTTAAAATTCTCTGGATTCTCAATTCCTTCGATGGTCTTGACTCTCCTTCTTGCCTGCCTCCCCCCGCATCCCACCCCGTGCCCGACACCAGCTCGGTAATCTCCTCCATCCCTGAAAGCCTCCAGAAACTCTGCATTCCTCCAGCTCCAACCTCTCCCCACTCCATGGTTGGGTGGCTGGTGTTTGTAACTCTCTGGGGCCCCGAGCTCTGGAATTCCCTCCCCAACGCCTCTGCTCTAAGGTCATCCTTAAAACTAAACTCTTTGCCCAACATCTGAGACACCCGTTCTCCAGTTCTTGGGCTCGGGCCCAATTGCTCGCTGGTTTGTTCCCGTGTAGCGCCTCGGGACGTGAAAGGTGCCATGTAAATGCAAGCCGTCACTGCAAGTTTTCAATTTTAAACCAATGAAATGGTGAGCAGGACCGATGTTGTGTTTGGAGTCAATGGCGCATTTCTAGACACAAAGATCCAAAACGTAAAAGAAGTCAGTAAGAAGTCTCACAACACCAGGTTAAAGTCCAACAGGTTTATTTGGAATCACGAGCTTTCGGAGTGCTGCTCCTTCACCTGATGAAGGAGCAGCGTTCTGAAAGCTCGTGATTCCAAATAAACCTGTTGGACTTTAACCTGCCGTTGTGAGACTTCTTACTGTGCCCACCCCAGTACAACACCGGCATCTCCACCTCATTAAAAGGAAATTGGTACAATGGAAATGAAATCGAAGTTTAATATTGGCAGCTATACGGTGGGTCATGAACGGACAGCCACGTGTGTGTGAATAAAACCAAGCTATCCATTACCTTGTGTTGTTATACAAGTCAAACTCACAATCCAACTCAGCGTGAAAGTTTTAAAGGGATCGTTCTGTGCCCTACAGAAAAATAAGAAGCACATTGGGTACAAGAGACAAATGTACTTACCAGGTCGAGCTGCAATTAAGTGAGTTGTCCTGTTGGGGTCTTTGGGATTTAAACATAAGGTTTTTTTAACCTTGGCTCCAAGTGCTGTTGCGTGATACCACTCTCTCGTCTTTTCTATTGGGTAGTTTGTGGGGTAGAGTCCACTGAATATTATCGTTGTGCCTTCGAGTGCCTTGCTCTTCAGTTCCGGAACAATCTTCCTCAGATCGGGCACTTGTCTCTCCTTTTTAAGATATTTCTCGTACTGAGAAAAGTACTCCGTGTGGACATGGACCAGGACGGTCTCCAAGTACATCAGATGGTCATCTTCGTCCGGGTCCTCCTCCTCCACGTCCATGCTCTGGTCCAGAGACTCACCCATCGTCACTCCCGACTGCTCGCTGTTTTGAGACTCCGTTTCGGCCTCCTTCTTGTCGGCGCACCCGTTCCCGACGTCACCAAGCGAGTCCTGATCGTCGTCCCCCTCGGGCCCCTGGTCGGGGCTCTTATCCTGCGATTCGGACTCCGGTAACTCCGCCGCTTTTCCCTTCTCCGAGTGGTTCAGCTTCGCTTCCGCTTGCCCCTTCCTCTGCTTCCTCGCCTTCCTCTCGGGCAAGGCCCTCGGCTCTTTCTTGGCCTCCACGCTGGAGGTGGGCGAGGGCGAGGCAGAGTCCCTTTTCCCCTCCAGCGACTCGCTGTCGCTGTCACTCGACAAGTCGAAATCAAGCTCGCTGCCGACCTGGGCTAACTGACCCTCGGCTTCTCCGCCGCGCGGCTCCGGGTTGCTGTCCGTCACCGTGACGCCGCCGCACTCGGGCGAGCCTTCTGTTTCGTCCACTTTCGCAGCAGCACTTTCAGCAAGAGCGGGTTTTGTGTGAGAAGCAATGGCGTCGCACAAAGCTTTCCTCTCATTCGCTTTGTCCTGAGAATCCTTTGCGCTGGAGATGCATTTTGACGGTTCAGCACATTTCAGAGCTTCTTCGCTCAAGACACTACTGCCACCGTTCTGTTTCTTTGAACACTCCCCCAGACCATTACTCTGCTCCTTTGCCTCAGACACTTCACTGCACTTGTCACTTGTGTCGGTGGAGGCCAGCGCTGGCTGTTCCGACTCCTCCGTGGGCTTTGACGAATTGTTCACTGAAGGACAAGATTAAGGAAGAAAATAAAATTACTCATTTTCAGCCGAAACCTTCATTATGTGTCACCGCGTACAAAAAGGTTATCTATCTGGAGGCATTTTTAATAAACTAGGATACTCAAGTTCCCATTAGCTGATGGTACAGAGACAAAGGGAAAGCAGATTTCAGGTTTGGGGCAGGAGATGTAGGAAGAACTTTTCTTTTTGCGCACAGCGAAAGGTAATGAGCTGGAACGTGCTGCTCAGGGAGGTGGAGGAAGCGGAGTCCGTGAACAATTTCCAACAGAAAATGCTGGATAATCTCAGCAGGGCTTGCAGCAACGGTGGAGAGAGAAACAGAGTTAACGTTTCGAGTCATAGAATCCCTGCAGTGCAGAAGAGGCCATTCGGCCCATTGAGTCTGCACCAACTCTCTGACAGAGTATGTTAGCCAGGCCCTCTTCCTCCACCCTATCCCCGTAACCCCACACATTAGCCATTTGCTAATCCATCTAATTTACTCTAAGGGGCAATTTAGCCTGGCCAATCCAGCTAAGCCGCACATCCTTTGGATTGTTTTTAGGAAACCGGAGCATTCGGAGGAAACACAAATGGGGAGAAGATGCAGACTCCGCACAGTCACCCGGAATCGGACCCAGGTCCATGACTCTTCTACAGAACTGAACAAAGAACAAAGAACAGTACAGCACAGGAAACAGGCCCTTCGGCCCTCCAAGCCTGTGCCGCTCCTTGGTCCAACTAGACCAATCGTTTGTGTCCCTCCATTCCCAGGCTGCTCATGTGACTATCCAGGTAAGTCTTAAACGATGTCAGCGTGCCTGCCTCCACCACCCTACTTGGCAGCGCATTCCAGGCCCCCCCCCCACCCTCTGTGTAAAAAACGTCCCTCTGATATCTGAGTTATACTTCGCCCCTCTCACCTTGAGCCAGTGACCCCTCGTGAACGTCACTTCTGATCTGGGGAAAAGCTTCCCACCGTTCACCCTATCTATCCACTTCATAATCTTGTACACCTCTATTAGATCTCCCCTCATTCTCCGTCTTTCCAGGGAGAACAACCCCAGTTTACCCAATCTCTCCTCATAGCTAAGACCCTCCATACCAGGCAACATCCTGGTAAACCTTCTCTGCACTCTCTCTAACGCCTCCACGTCCTTCTGGTAGTGCGGCGACCAGAACTGGACGCAGTACTCCAAATGTGGCCTAACCAGCGATATATACAGCTGCATCATCAGACTCCAGCTTTTATACCCTACACCCCGTCCTATAAAGGCAAGCATACCATATGCCTTCTTCACCACCTTCTCCACCTGTGTTGCCACCTTCAAGGATTTGTGGACTTTCCCTCTATGTTTCTATACTCCTGATGACTCTGCCATTTATTGTATAGCTCCTCCCTACATTATTTCTTCCAAAATGCATCACTTCGCATTTATCCGGATTAAACTCCATCTGCCACCTCTCCGCCCAATTTTCCAGCCTATCTATATCCTGATCTGGAAGAGTCACATGGATTTGAAACGTTAACTCGGTCTCTCTCTCCACAGATGCTGCCAGTCCTGTTGAGTTTATCCAGCATTTTCTGTTTTTATTTCTGCTTTCCAGCATCCGCAGTGTTTTGCTTTTGTTCGCTTTGACTGGATGGATGCTTGAGGGTAAGAAACTCAGAGCTACAGGGATAGAGCACGGGGATGAGCTTGACTAGATTGCTCTGCAGGGAGCACAACTTCATTCTATGCTGTCAGGGATGCAATAAGACAAGATATGACTAAAACTTCCACTTATAAAACTGTCAGACTACATAACTAAATACAAGACTCGATGGGGCATGGAACCAGATAGACCACTCAGATCCCTCCAAACTGTTCCACCGATCAATAAGATCATGACTGATCTCCACCTCAACTTCATCTACTCCCCTTGATCTGAAGTTCTTAATACTCGTGACTATCAAAGATCTGTCCATCAATTGCACAGTAAGTCACTTGTTTGTTCCATCAGGAAAAAGATACAAAAGTCTGAGAACATGTACCAACTGACTCAAGAATAATTCTCTCTGCTGCCAGACTTTTGAATGGACTAACTTATATTAAGTTAATCTTTCTCTACACCCTAACTAACAAGAGAATTGGTACCAACTCTTGAATTCACCAGACATACTCTCTTCCACCTTCGTCCGTTAGGAAAAAGGTACAAAAGTCTGACGTCACGTACCAACTGACTCAAGAACAGCTTCTTCCCTGCTGCCAGACTTTTGAATGGACCTACCTTATATTAAGTTGATCTTTCTCCACATCCTAGCTACGACTGCAACACTACATCTTGCACCCTTTCCTTTCCTTCTCCCCTATGTACTCTATGAATGGTATGCTTTGTCTGTATATCGTGCAGGAATCAATACTTTTCACTGTAACCCAATACATGTGACAATGATAAATCAAATCAAATCTTTTAATTTCCATTTTGGTAGTTTTGTCAATAATTGTCTTTCTGATTCAGGGGATGTGGTCTTTGCTGGTTAGGCCAGCACTTACTTCCCATCCCTAATTGCCCTTGAGAAGGGACTGGTGAGCCGCCTCCTGGAACTGCCAAAATCCATGTGGTGTAGGTACACCCACAGTGCTGTTAGGGAGGGAGTCCCCAAAATGTCGCTCAACGTTTCTGCTCTTCACCAGTGACTAAGGGGATGGCAAACACATAAAATGAGCAGCAACAAGAAGGTGCCACAGGTGTGGTTGTCAATGGGCATATCTGAAGATGGCATAGCCTGGCTCCATTATGGTCTCTCTCTTCATTAGCAGCTGAAATCCATTCTGCACAACGCTACGCTATGTTCCTGCGTTTACCAAAATATTTCTGAAAGTCTTCAAAATTCAACAACAAAAAAATGCCCCCCTCACTACATTCCATCACAGATTTACAAGGACATTTTCCTTGTCCAAGGACAGCAGCTGGAATGGTGGCACAGTGCCTCACAGCGCCAGGGACCGGGGATCAATTCCAGCCTTGGGTAACTGTCTATTTGGAGTTTGCACGTTCTCCCCGTGTCTGCGTGGGTTTCTTCCGGGTGCTCCAGTTTCCGCCCACAGTTCAAAGATGTGTAGGTTAGGTGGATTGGCTATATTAAATTGCCCCTTCATGTCCAAAGATGTGTAGGTTAGGGGGGTTGGCCATGCTAAATTGCCCCTTAGTGTCCAAAGCTGTGTAGGTTAGCGGGATTAACTATGACAAATGCGGGGGTGGTGGACCTGGGTAAGGTGCTCTTTTGGAACGTCAGTGCAGACTTGATGGGCCAAATGGCCACCTTCTGCACTGTAGGGATGTCATGGCTCTATGGTAACCTCACTGATTAGAGACCTGAAAACAAATGTTGATTTTTCCATCCCCTTGATTAAGAAAGGGGATTGTGAAGATTACTGCGGATGCTGGAATCTGAAACGCAACAGAAAATGCTGGGAAATCTCAGCAGATCTGACTGCTTCTATGGAGAGAGAATAGAGCTTCTGCTTAGATTTTCCAGCATTTTCTGAGATGGTGAGGATTTCTGGTTGATCAATTGGTCAAGCAAGAATTACTTGAGAATAGTCAAAATGCTCCTAAGGTGAGAACACCAAAGGGACGGCAAAGGAGATCATGACTGGACACCAGCAGTTCAAAATAATGGGAAGTAAGGGGAATTACTAAAGCCAACATATTCCTCACATGCTAGAGAATCTGATGAACTGGTGAGATGATAATAATCTCTCCCTCAATGTCAACAAAACGAAGGAAATTGTCATCAACTTCAGGAAGCGTAGTGGAGAACATGCCCCTGTCTACATCAATGGGGACGAAGTAGAAATGGTCGAGAGCTTCAGGTTTTTAAGTGTCCAGATCACCAACAACCTATCCTGGTCCCCCCATGCCGACACTATCGTTAAGAAAGCCGCCAACGCCTCTACTTCCTCAGGAGACTAAGGAAATTTGGCATGTCAGCTACGACTCTCACCAACTTTTACAGATGCACCATAGAAAGCAGTCTTTCTGGTTGTATCACAGCTTGGTATGGCTCCTGTTCTGCCCAAGACCGCAAGAAACTACAAAAGATCGTGAACAAACCCCAGTCCATCACGCAAACCAGCCTCCCATCCACTGACACTGTCTATGCTTCCCATTGCCTCGGAAAAGCAGCCAGCATAATCAAGGACCCCACACTACCCAGACATTCTCTCTTCCACCTTCTTCCATCGGGAAAAAGATACAAAAGTCTGAGGACACGTACCAACGGACTCAAGAACAGCTTCTTCCCTTCTGCCATCAGACTTTTGAATGGACCTACCTTGAATTAAGCTGATCTTTCTCTACACCCTAGCTATGACTGTAACACTACATTCTGCACTCTCTCCTTTCCTTCTCTATGAACGGTATGCGTTGTCTGTACAGCCTTGATGTGGAGATGCCGGCGTTGGACTGGGGTGGGCACTGCAAGAAGTCTCACAACACCAGGTTAAAGTCCAAAAGGTTTATTTGGAATCGCAAGCTTTCGGAGCGCTGCTCCTTCATCAGGTGAGTAAACTGAGGAAGGGGCAGTGCTCTGAAAGCTAGTGATCCCAAATAAACCTGTTGGACTTTAACCTGGTGTTGTGAGACTTCTTGTCTGTATAGTGCGCAAGGAACAATACTTTTCACTGTATACTAATACATGTGACAATAATAAAATCAAATCAAATCATTAGGTGACCGTAACAAGGAGTGGCCTTGGGTACATCAATCAAGAAATGTAACATCTTCCCAAGGATAAGACAGAGCAAATACTTGCAATTGAAAGACAGCGCAGTGACCAGCCAACCCTGCTTGGCCAGCAATACTAAACATTGCACCAAGAAATGGATGGAAATCACCTGGCGTGACCTGCCCTCCCAATCCTTCCTTCCTGCATTAAGGTTCAACACCCCTCCCATTCAAATCCGTCGCAGGTAACTGCAACATGCCAGGAGGAAGATTGCTGGTCTAAACCATGGGAAGCCTGCATCACAATGCATTGCGTGTACTAAAACACTTTCTTAAATATAACAAAAGATAAAGCTGTTCCACTTTCTCACATTTTGCAATGTTCAATGATTCTCACCCCCTTGCCTTTACCTGTAGTTATTTATTTTTTCCATGGGATCTGGGTGTCGCTGGCTGGGCCGGTATTTGGTGCCCATCCCAAATTGCCTTTGAACTGAGTGGCTCGCTAGGCCATTTCGGAGTGCATTTAAGAATCAGCCCCATTGCTGTGGCTTTGGAGTCACAAGCAGTCCAGACCAGGTAAGGATGGCAGATTTGGGCTGGCATAGTGGCAGAGTGGTTAGTACTGCTGCCTCACAGCACCAGGGACCCGGGTTCAATTCTGGCCTCGGGTCACTGTCTGTGTGGAGTTTGCACATTCTCCCTGTGTCTGGGTGGGTTTCCTCCGGGAGCTCCGGCTTCTTCTCACATTCCAAAGACGTGTGGATTAGGTTGACTGGCCGTGCTAAATTGCCCCTAAGTGTTAGGAGGACTAGAAGGGTAAACAGATGGGGTTAAGGGGATAGGGCCTGGGTGGGATTGTGGTCAGTGCAGACTTGATGGGCCAAATGGCCTCCTTCTGCACTGCTGGGATTCTATTTCCTTCCCTAAAGGACTTTAGTGAACCAGATGGGTTTTTTTTAAAACGACAACTGACAACTGTTTCGTGGTCATCATTAGACTTTTAATTCCAGGTTTTTACTGAATTCAAATTTCACCATCTGTCTTAAATTGGACTCGAACCCCCAGGTGCCCAAAGCTTCAATCTGGGTCTCTAGATTACTAGTCCAGTGATAATACCACTAAGCCACCACCTCCCTGGTGCACACCTCTGCAGACAATGTCCCCCTCTGGGCAGAGAACGCTGGAATTCAGAGATTCAGCACTGCGGGCATCCCTGACCCTATGGCTTGTTAACGTAAACTACAATCCACTCTTCCATTATGATGGATCCAACGGCAGGCCCGTCTCCCACTCAAAACCACTCACACAAAACAAGGAATTCAAGTTTATGTTACATGATTAAATATAACAGCTCAGTAACAGGGAAGGAATAATGGACAAATTGGCACAGCTCAACGCGCTGTTTGCCCTCCACATTTTCGTTACCACTTTCATCCAATACGGTCATCAATACAACAGGCGGGCTGCAGGATTTTGTCCAGCATCGCTCCCGCGTTAAGTGGTCTAATTTCACCAGTCTCCACTTAACTGAAACAGGAAGCCAATACTAGATCTGAGAAAGCTCGAGGGAATTGGTGCGCTATGTTTATACTGAAATAAAGCTGCAAGGCTGTAAACAAAAGATTACTAATATTGAGATACAGCAAACACATGGCAGCAAATAATATTCACCAGGGCTAGAAGGGTACAGTAAGTAGCTAGGCCTTCGAGCTCTCAAAATATAACCACACATTGCAATTTCTCCTCACCTCTACCCTAAATGATCGGCCCCTTATCCTGAGACTTTAGCCCGCACCGCCCCCCTCTCTCCCCCCTCCCCGGCCAGCCAGAACAATCTCAGCGTCCATCCCATCAAGCCCCTTCAGAATGTTGCATGTTTCAATGAGATCGCCTCTCATTCTCCTAAACTCCAGAGAATATAGAGCCAATTTTACTCAGCCTCCCATCATCGGACAACTCCCTCATCCCCAGAGAACAATTTAGTGAACTTTCACAGTTTTCCTTAAATATGGAGACCAAAATTGCACACAGTACTTTTTTTAATTCATTCGTGGGACATAGGTGTCGTTGGCTGGCCAGCATTTATTAAGGCAAATGGGATTTTGTCCTTCATTGCTAGAGGGGCGGAGTTTAAAAACAGCGAGGTTATGTTGCAGCTGTATAAGGTGCAGGTGAGGCCACACCTGGAGTACTGTGTACAGTTTTGGTCTCCTTACTTGAGAAAGGATATACTGGCACTGGAGCGGTTACAGAGGAGATTCACTAAGTTGATTCCGGAGTTGAGTAGGTTGGCTTACGGGACTGGGGCTATACTCATTGGAATTCAGAAGGATGAGGGGAAATCTTATAGAAACATACAAGATTATGAAGGGAATAGATAAGATAGAAGCAGGGAAGTTGTTTCCACTGGCGGGTGAAACTAGAACTAGGGGGCATGGCCTCAAAATAAGGGGGAGCAGATTTAGGACTGAGTTGAGGAGGAACTTCTTCACACAAAGGATTGTGAATCTGTGGAATTCCCTGCCCAGTGAAGCAGTTGAGGCTACCTCATTGAATGTTTTTAAGGGAAAGATAGATACATTTTTGAAAAGTAAAGGAATTAAGAGTTATGGTGAGCGGGCGGGTAAGTGGAGCTGAGTCCACGAAAAGATCACCCATGATCTTTTTGAATGGCCAGGCAGGCTCAAGGGGCCAGATGGCCTACTCCTGCTCCTAGTTCTTATGTTCTTACTGCCCATCCCTAGTTGCCCTTGAGAAGGTGGTGGTGAGCTGTCTTCTTGAAATGCTGCAGTCCACGAGCTGTGAGTTGACCCACAATGCCGTTAGGGGGGGTGGAATTCCAGGATTTTGACCCAGCGACAGTGAAGGAACGGTGATATGTTTCCAAGTCAGGATGGTGAGTGGTGTTCCCATGTATCTGCTGCCCTTGTCCTTCTAGAGGAAGTGGTCATGGGTTTCGAAGGTACTGTCTAAGGATCTTTGGTGAATTGCTGCAGTGCACCTTGTAGATAGTACACACTGCTGCTACTGAGCGTCGGTGGTGGGACAGCTTGATTGTATTCCAGGTGTAGTCTCACCAGATCTCAAGCGATCACCCATGACAAATGTGTAATCTGCCTACACTAACAAGAAGTGGTATCACTTCTTGAATTCACCAGATGTACTCTCTTCCACCTTCTTCCGTTAGGAAAAAGGTACAAAAGTCTGAGGGTCATGTACCAATCGACTAAAGAACAGCATCTTCCCTGCTGCCATCAGACTTCTGAATGGTCCCACCATATCTTAAGCTGATCTTTCTCTACACCCTTAAGTTAATCTTTCTCCACACTCTAGCTATGACTGTAACACTACATTCTGCACCCTCATCTTTCCTTCTCCTCCATGTACTCTATGAATGTTATGCTTGGTCTGTACAGTACGCAAGAAACAATACTTTTCACTGTATCCCAGTATATGTCACAATAATAAATCAAATTAAATCCAATGTGGGCATTGCAGACAAGGCCAGCATTCGGTGCCCATCCCCAGTTGCTGTTGAGAAATTTTAAATCTTTTCCCATTTTATTTTGCTCATTTGGACCGGATGTACCAACCCAGTCAGGTTCAGGTTGGGCTTCATGGTGGCACAGCGATTAGCACTGCTGCCTCGCAGCACCAGGGACCCGGGTTCAATTCCGGCCTCGGGTCGCTGTCTGTGTGGAGTTTGTATGTTCTCCCCGTGTCTGGTGGGTTTCCTGCGGGTGCTCCGGTTTCCCCCCACAGTCCAAAGATGTGTGGGTTAGGTCACCCGAGTGTCAGGGGGGATTAGCAGGGTAAATATGTGGGATTACAGGAATAGGGCCGAGGTGGGATTGTGGTCGGTGCAGGCTCGATGGGCCGAACAGCCTCCATCTGCACTGTAGGGGTTCTATAATTCTACGATTAAGGGAGAGAGCAGATCTGTAAACACCAGGACAGATATCCTGTATTTGAGGAACAAGTTTGTGAAAAGGAGGTGAAACAAATGAAACTGTGGTTTTCATCCCACCCCTGGTTTGCTCTTTTGAAGATAGACAGAGTGCTGAAGTGTGCGAATTTGATTCTGGCAGAGCACATGTTAAATTCCAGACTTGCACACATTTCCCCAACTACAACCACACATTTTCCCAACTACAACCACACATTTCCCCAACTACAACCAGCCATCAAACACCACTTGTTCAAACACTTTTCACAGGCTGGTTTCCCAGAACACTGAAATCAGTGTGCATTAGGGGCACAGGGGTTAGCACTGCTGCCTCACAGTGCCATGGACCCGGGTTCGATTCCCGGCCTCGGGTCACTGTCTGTGCGGAGTCTGCACGTTCTCCCCGTGTCTGCGTGGGTTTCCTCCAGGTACTCCGGTTTCCCCCCACAGTCCAAAGATGTGCAGGTTAGATGAATTGGCCATGCTAAATTCTCCCTCAGTGTACCCGAACAGGTGCTTGAGTGTGGCGACTAGGGGATTTTGACAGTAACTTCATTGCAGTGTTAATGTAAGCCTTACTTGTGACTAATAAATAAACCTTCCTTTTACTTTACTTTACAACTGTGTCAAAATAAAGGCAATATTTGTGTTGTAGGGATAATTATAGCATGACCATTTTTGTTCCGTTCGGGATGTGCCGCAACTGTGAAGTCATGAACCCACACACACGAACATGCACACACGAACACACACACACGAACACGCACACACGAACACACACACCGTCACTGACCTTACTCAAACTTGCGACATAAATACTGACTCACTGAGGTCCCACTTCACAGTTGATCCCTTTGGCATGTTAGCAGACCAAACTGAGAGATGGTCCAAATACAGCTCCATTCTCCTTTAAGTGCTGACTTCAGCCTCATTATAACAGAAAAGCACCAAGCAAAGGGGCAGGGCTTCAATCAGAAAAAAGATGTGTGGCCACAACGGCCGGTTTAAGAATTCATCGAGTCATAGAGATATACAGCATGGAAACAGGCCCTTCGGCCTAACTCCTCCATGCCAACCAGGTTTCCTAAACTGAACTAGTCCCATTTGCCTGCGTTTGGCCCATATCCCTCTAAACCTTTCCCATCCATGCACCTGTCCAAATGTCTTTTAAATGTTGTAATTGTACCCGCCTCTATCACCTCCTCTGGCAGCTCATTCCATACACGCACCACCCTGTGTGAAGATGTTGCCCCTCAGATCCCTTTTAAATCTCTCACCTTAAACCTATGCCCTCTAGTACTGGACTCCCTTACCCTGGGGAAAGGACCTTGGCTAATCACCTTATCTATGCCTGGATAAGACAGGCCAATGGTAGAAATACAATGTCTTGCTTGTGTAACCTCGGGGATGGTGAGGGGAATTCATCTCGGTTTCCTCATCCTGATCACTATCAGGCCCCTGCAGAAAGTGTGCCTACTTGAATATCTGGTAGCCAGTTTAATACAAGTCTGTTTTTTTTGTAATTGTCAGCAGGGATTTTGGGGTGCCACGGTGGTTAACACTGCTGCCACACAGCGCCAGGGACCCAGGTTTGATTCCCGGCTTGGGTCACTGTCTGTGTGGAGTCTGCACGTTCTCCCCGTGTGTGCCCTGTGTGACCATATATGCACCGTGTGAAAAAATTGCCCCTCAGGCCCCTTTTAAATCTTTCTCCTCTCACCTTAAACCTTTGCCTCTAGTTTTGGACTCTGCGGAAAGGACCTTGGTTATTCAACTTATCTATACCCCTCATGATTTTATAAACCTCTATAAGGTCAACCGCTCATCCTCTTGACGCTCCAGGGAAAAATAAAGTCCCAGTCTCTCCTTATAATTCAAACCTTCCAATCCCAGTAACATCCTTGTCAATCTATTCGACCGACACTGTCTCCAAATGAGCGATGTTCAAGGTGGGGCACGTTACGGTGTTTCTCAGGTTGATTTACACTTACCTCTTTTCTTGGTCTGAGCCTCCCTTGATCCCGGTGGGGCATTGATGTCGCCTGTTCCTTGAAAGTAGATGTATTTTTTCACCGCTATGAGATTAGGGGCAAACTTCCAAACATCTTCGCGATCGTCAATGATGCAAACCATTGAGTCACCACACGGAAAGAGATTTCTACGTTGAAAAACAAAACAAAACAGGTACCTAAAATGTAAATGTTGCACTGCAGTGTGAAGTGTACTCCTCCATTTAAATCCTAATTCCCTTTAATAACACTAATTAAATTGGACAGCTATGCTAGTTTGAGAAATTACGGGGGTGTTGAGAAATATTATTTATCATTGCTTTCTCGGTATTTTGGGTAACATTTGGAAGCACTGTTCATTTGTGACTGGTGGGTTCCATTTATAAACACCTTATACGACCATTGGACGCTGTATTGTGCAGCCAATGAAGCATTTTTTGAGGTGCAGTGACTGCCGTGGGAATGTAGGAAAGGCCAATTTGCACACAGCAAACTCCCACAAACAGCAAAGTGATAATGGCCGGATAACCTGCTGTTGAGATGTTGATGCTGGGGCGGCACGGTGGCACAGTGGTTAGCACTGCTGCCTCACAGCGCCAGGGACCCGGGTTCAATTCTGGCCTCGGGTGAGTCTGTGTTGGGTCTGCACGTTCTCCCTGCGTTTCCTCCCACAGTCCAAAGATGTGTAGGTTAGGGGGATTGGCCATGCTAGATTGCCCCTTAGTGTCAGGGGGATTAACAGGGTAAATACATGAGGTTACGGGGATAGGGCCTGGGTGGGATTGTGGTCAGTGCAGGCTCAATGGGTCGAATGGCCTCCTTTTGTACTGTAGAGATTCTATGATTGGGGATAAATAAAGCCAGGTCACCAGGGATGACTCTTCTTCAAAATACTGCCATGGGATTTCTTTTTTACATCCACCTATGAGAACACCTTGGTATATCGTCTGAAAGATGGCACCATTGACACTGCAGCGCTTCTTTGATACAGCACCGGGGAGCACCAGCTTTCATCGAATCCCTACAGTACAGACGGGGCCATTTGGCCTAATGAGCCTGCACCAACAACAATCCCACTCCAGCCCTATCCCCATTAATCCCATGTATTTACCCTGCTAATCTCCCCCGACACTAACAATTTAGCATGGCCAATTCACATAACCTGCACATCTTTGGACTGTGGGAGGAAACCGCAGCACCCAGGCTGGAGATGGGAAGAAACTGCAAACTCCACACAGACAGTGACCCAAGGCCGGAACTGGGCCCGGATCCCTGGCGCTGTGAGGCTGCAGTGCCATCATGTCGCCCTTGATTCTTGTGCTGAAGCCCTGGTGTGGGATTGAACCTGGAACCTCGCGACTCAGAGGCGAGGGGGCGACCAACTAAGCCACGGCTGATGCATGCTGCACGGAAGCCAAGAAAATCAAACAAAGCGAGTAGAAAATCACGGTGTGTGGTCTCTGCAGATCTCATTCCTATTGCACTTTATCACCACCTATTTCTGTTGGCCGATTAACAACAGTCATAGGGCAGTTCATCGACATGAGCAGTACTATCACAGTTCAGTAAATGCTGCCCTTGGTGTTATTATCGATGTTAAAATATTCTCTCATCTACATTTAAAATGAACACAACATTAATTTGCATTTCCTACATTCAGAATATCAATTATAGCTTTACGTATGACCCATCACTTTAAATGTATGGATGACGAGTTCCTGCAGGATAAAAATGTTCTTTTCGCTTTTCCTATTCTTCGAGATAAGATAGGGTGAGATAAGAAGAGAAAGAAAGGTGAGATAAGAAGGGAAAAAAATTAATGGGAACCCGAGGAGCAACCTTTTTACACAGCGGGTGATACGTAATTGGAATGAGCTGCCAGAGGAAGTGGTTGAGGCTGGGACATTGACAACATTTAAAAGGCACTTGGACAGATACTGCCAATTCACGTAACCTGCACATCTTTGGACCGTGGGAGGAAATCGCATTTCCCGGGCTGGAGGCGGGAAGACGGGATAGGAAAGGTTTAGAGGGATATGGGCCAAATGCAGACAAACGGGGTTCAAAGATGGGCATTGGTCCATTGAGCCTGCACTGACAACAATCCCACCCAGGCCCTATTGCCGTAACCTCATCTATTCACCCTTCTAATCCCCCTTAGATAGGCATTTTGGTCAGCACGGACCAGTTTGGGCCAAAGGGTCTGTTTCCATGCTGTAGATTCCATGATACTACAATCACCAACATATAAAATCACTTTTTAGTAACCAGCACTATTCACAAGTCAAATGAAGAGCTGCTGTATAAATAACATTTATAAATTAAATCACAGAATCTTTACAGTGCAGGAGGAGGCCATTCAGTCCATCGAGTCTGCACTGGTTCTCTGAAAGGGCTTTCTCCCTAACCCCACTCCCCGGCCTTCTCTCCGAAACTTTGCACATTCTTTCCATTCAGGTAGCAATCTAATTCCCTTTTGAATATCTCTATCCAACCTGTCTCCGCCACCCTCTCAGGAATTTCGTTCAAGACTCCCACCACCCTCTGATTGAAAAAATGTTTCCTCACACCATTCCTCCTCCATTTGCCCCTTATTTTCAATCTGTGCCCTCCAGGTCTTGACACTCTCGAGTGGGGAACAGTTTCTCACTATTCCACCCTGTCCATACCCCTCGGGGTAAAACACATCATAATTCCCATGAAAATCATTGGGCTCGTAACAAAGTAGATAAACTTCTGTGATTGATTCTGCATTTCATAGAATCCCTATAGTGCAGAAGGAGGCCATTCCGCCCATTGAGTCTGCACCAACCACACTAACACCTGGGCCCAATCCCCATAACCCCACATATTGACTCTGCTAATCCCCTTGCACTAGGGGCAATTTAGCATGGCCAATCCACTTAACTGCACATCTTTGGACTGTGGGAGGAAACTGGAGCACCCGGAGGAAACCCACACAGACACAAGGAGAATGTGCAAATTCTACACATACAGTAATCCGAGGCCGGAATAGAACCTGTGTCCCTGGCGTGAGGCAACAGCCATATAAATTCGAATTCCCAACTGCCTCCGCCAACCCCGCCACTTCAAATGCCAGTCAGTATCTTGTTCTCATGCGTTTGCTTACAAACAGCGCTGACCTCTTTCTCTGCTATTAACATCTTCTGCTATTTTGCTTTCAGACAGTGCTGACCTTTATTCAGTTAATAACACCTGCTCTGGACTAAAGCTTCAGTCTTTATACGATCATTACCACTCCGTGTCTGGAATTCCATGACATCTTTGTCATTTAATCTCGCCTGCCTTCCAACCTATCCCTGATATTCTCCACCTACTCCTCTCCACTTCTTCAACCGCTTAAAACTTTCAATGGCATAAAAACCAGCACATCTCTGTCTCTCTCCAGTCACAAAAAAGTCACCTCAGACCCAGAACGTTAACTCTCTTTTGCTCTCTCCGGACGCAGCCAGACCTGCCGAGTCTTTCCAGCATCTGCTGTTTTTATTTCAGGTTTCCAGAGTCTGCAGTATTTTGTTTTCACTAAACAAGAGGCACCCTGTGACTCAGCAAATCCTGCAACTCGCCGCGAGCAAGGGAAGTTAAGAACAGCGAACTCAAAAGCAGCATCGATACAAACCACACTGCCATCTGCAGGTATTGTTCCAAGGCTGATGTCAACACAGTTTTCATTTCCTTCTCGGTCCAAAGTCATTTTCCACTCAGCTCCCCACTGATTCAGAAAATCTCTTCATTTTCTCCAGGAATGATATCCCGACACCAATTCTTTCCATGAACTACCCAGCAGCTAAATAAATTACGTTGGAAGCAACTTACATTGCTGCTAAATTGTGGCGTCTGATTTTATATCTTCTGGTTCTCTTTCTTATTTTCAAATCTGTCGATTTTCTTGCTCCTCCCCTATTTCTGGAACCTTCTCCCACCAATGGCGGCCATGGCTTCCACGACCTTGACGTTAAGCTCTTGAATTCCCTCCCTAAACCTCTCCACCACTCTCTCTCGCTCTCTTAAGGTCATCTTGGGTCATTGTCTGTGTGGAGTCTGCACGTGCTCCCCGTGTCTGCGTGGGTTTCCTTCAGATGCTCCGGTTCCCTCCCACAGTCTAAAGATGTGCGGGTTAGGTGGATTGGCCATGATAAATTGTCCATTAGTGACAGGGGGATTAGCAGGGTAAATATGTGGGGTTACGGGGATAGGGCCTGGGTGGGATTGTTATCAGTGCAGACTCGGTGGGCCGAATGGCCTCTTTCTGCACTGTAGGGATTCTATGATCTTCAAAACATCAGCTTTCTGACCAAGCTTTTCATCATCTGTCCTAATACCTCCTTATTGCTCAGTGTCAAATTTTGTTCGATTATCCTCCTGTAAAGCACCAGGAGGTGTTTTACTGTGTTATAAGCAAGTTGTTTTTGCTTAACTTGCCGTCTCTTTAATTTTTATCATCCTCATGTGTCCAACATGTGACTTCCCCTTAAGTACATCGACGCAACTTGCCTCAAAGACTCTGCATTCCACATTCTCACCGCCCCGGGGTAAAGATGTTTCTCCTAAACTCATTGTCGCATTTATCAGTGACTGTCTCATGTTTGTGGTCCTTGGTTTGTGATTTCTCCAGAATGTTGGAATGGTATTTGTTTTCTCTCAGTCCTCACTACCTCTCCAAAATCTATTGAGTTCTGAGTATAATCAACCACCAATTCAGCAACTAATCTCCTTCTTTAAAAATGGAAGAATTGGAAAGTTAAAATCTTGCGGATTGCAGGAGGTACTTTGTTTGTGAGAACATTGAAACAGGGACAACACTGCACTTTAGTCAAAGAGATGTCCATTGAATCTTACAATCAATACCTTCAATGTCACCTCTGAAGCCTTGCAAGGCCTTACCACCACACCTGGGATCACCCACAAGTTTAGTTCAGGATTCAACATAGTTGAGTTGAACACACGAGACCCGGAGACGATTCTAGTAAATCTGGAAAAAAATTAGGTTCTGCAACACACACTCCAAAGCAATCCCATTCGGCACCAAAAGATTGCGAGAGAGATTCCCAGGGATTGGAATGTTCTGCAGCCTCATTTGAAGTCTCAACGTAGATGGTACACTTCCTTCGAGTGTGAAAAATCTGACTATTCCATTCTGATTCGTTACAAAGGGCTGTGGAATGGCCTATGGATGTGAAAGGCGTTATATAAATGCAAATCAGTTCCCTGTTGAGTGTCCCACTCTCCTGCTGAGTATCGGACCTGTGAGTGGTACGATTTTGACCAGGGAAAAACCACAAACGCTTGAGCAAAACCCATTCCACATCCAAGTGAGCGAGCTCCAACACTTGTAACCAATCCAGAGGCTTTGTGGAAAATGATCAGCTATTAAACGTCAGGAATTCTAGCTGGTTTGGGAATTCTCCCCGCCATTGCGCGCACGGCTTCAGCTAAAGAACACACCCACCCGTCCACCACCTTAAACACGCCGTCCCTCCAACACTGGCACACCGTGGCTGCGAATGTGGCAAACCACCCACTCGCCAATGATTCAACAGCAGAATTGTAGCTCCTGAGGTAAGATCGGAGAGGCTGGGGTTGTTTTCCATGAAACAGAGAAGGACGAGGGGAGATTTCATTCCGATACATAAAATAATCAGGGATTTGAATGGAGTGGGGTGGCAAGCTGATGATTGGGGTGCAAAATCAAGCAGGGCTGCTTGGTGCAGGGGCGGCACGGTGGCACAGTGGCGAGCGCTGCTACCTCACAGCGCCAGGGTCCCGGGTTTGATTCCCGGCTTGGGTCACTGTCTGTGTGGAGTTTGCACGTTCTCCCCGTGTCTGCCTGGGTTTCCTCCCACAGTCTGAAAGACTGTAGACAGGCGTATGCCCTCCACTACGCTTCCTGAATTCAATGACTGATGGCTTATAACTCCCAGGCGCAAATACATTTAAAATAAATAATTACGCAGCATATTTTATAGCCTGTGGTTGAGAAGGCAGATATCCCCCTCCCCAGTTCCAACCAGGGTGCACAGGTGATGCAAAAACTGGTGTTTAATAGCCATTCACTCTGTACCTGGATCAAACCCCTGTGGACATGGGTATTGTAAGCCATCAGTCATTGAATTCAGGAAGCGGAGTGGAGAACATGCCCCTGTCTACATCAATGGGGATGAAGTGGAAATTATTGAGAGCTTCAGTTTCTAGGTGTCCAGATCACCAACAACTTGTCTTCATCCCCCCCATGCTGACATTATGGTTAAAAAAGCCCACCAACACCTCTACTTTCTCAGAAGACAAAGGAAATTCAGCACGTCCATTACGACTTTCACCAACTTTGACAGATGCACCATAGAAAACGTCCTTTCTGGTTGTATCACAGCTTGGTGTGGTTCCTGCTCTGTCCAAGACCGCAAGAAATTACAAAAGCTTGTGAATGTAGCCCAGTCCATCACGCAAACCAGCTTCCCACCGATTGACTCTGTCTACACTTCCCGCTGCCTTGGAAAAGCAGCCAGCATAATTAAGGACCCTACACGCCCTGGACATTCTCCCTTCCGCCTTCTTCCGTCAGGAAAAAGGTACAACAGTCTGAAGTCACATACCAACCGACTCAAGAACAGCTTCTTCCCTGCTGCCATCAGACTTTTGAATGGCCCTACCTCGCATTAAGTTGATCTTTCTCTACACCCTAGCTATGACTGTAACACTACATTTGACACCCTCTCCTTTCTTTCTCCCCTATGTACTCTATGAAGCATATATTTTGTCTGCATAGCGTGCAAGAAACAATATTATTCACTGTATCCCAATACATGTACAGATAGGGAGTCTAAAACTAGAGGGCACAGTTTAAGGTGAGAGGGGAGAGATACAAAAGGGTCCAGAGGGGCAATTATTTCACACAGATGGTGGTGAGTGTCTGGAATGAACTGCCAGAGGCAGTAGTAGAGGCTTTTGAAAAGCATTTTTGGATAGTTACATGGGTAAGATGGGTATAGAGGGATATGGGCCAAATGCGGGCAATCGGGACTATCTTAGTGGTAGAAACTGGGCAGCATGTACAAGTTGGGCCGAAGGGCATGTTTCCATGCTGCAAACCTCTATGACTCTATGTGACAATAATAAATCAAATCAAATCAGTGCGGTACTCACCGTAGGTTTCCAGTTTTAGAATATGGATCGATACACTCATCTCTCGATAAAATCCGGTGCGAGAAAAGTTTCTTCTCTGGATCCAAAAATCCTTAAAAGAAGAAGCAGAGAAAAAACCAAGATGTGTCATTAACACGGGTTGAAGTAAAATCATCTGGACGGACCAATTTCAAGTACTATTAAAGAGTTACACACAAAAATAAGACTCAAGGGTGTGGTTCAAGAGAAACCTAAGCCCCCAGATGCAGGTAATTTTGTGATAAATTCCAAATAACACAATTTTACTCAAGCACCTTTCGAATCAGTTGGTTCAATCACACGAAGGCTCACGTCCAAAACCGAGTGGGTTCCCTCCGGGTGCTCCGGTTTCCTCCCACAGTACAAAGATGTAACTCAGCTAATTCTCCACCCCCACCTTCACAGAAGCATTAACAGGCACGGTGGCACAGTGGTTAGCACTGCTGCCTCACAGCACCAGGGACCCGGGTTCGATTCCAGCCTTGGGTGAGTGGAGTCTGCGCGTTTTCCCTGTGCCTGCGTGGGTTTCCTCCGGGTGCTCCTGTTGCCTCCCACACTCCAAAGATGTGTAGGTTAGGTGGATTAACCATGGTAAATGTGTGGGGTTACGGGGATAAGACATGGGGAGTTGGGCCTGTGTAAGATGCTCTTTAAGAGAGCTGGTGCAGATTTGATGGGCCGAATGGCCTCCTTTCGCACTGTATGATCCTATATCACTGTGCTGCCATGCCACATAAATATCAATACACGGAATTGGCTCCATGTCGATAGCTTGCTACAGGACAAGGGCCGGGATTTTGCAGTCCCGCCCACTATCGAGATCATCCAATCCCGCCAGAGTCCAATGGACTTTTGGCCGGGCAGCTGAAACGCCCGTCACGGTGGGACCGGAAAATCCCAGCCAAGATCTCGATCCAGCCGCAAACATGTAGATGCGCTATTTCGTACGCGGCTGTCGTGATTAATTCTTCTACCTTTTGTTCAGCAGATCAATGAAAGAGTTCTCCAGCATTCCTGTACACACCTGCAGCCGGCAGGATTAGCATCTGAAACCGGCTTCGAAAACACCAGCATTGGGAATTCTGAAAGGCTGACTATGGGATACAAGGAGGTGGGGGCGGCAAGTGGGAAATGTCAGGTTTGGGTGTTGGAAGTATAAAATGCTTTAAAATACAGGGAGAGCACAAAACATCTTAAAAACTTTTCCAAAACCTCTGAACGGTTTCACATTTCGAGTGGCCGCTCTGCATAGAGAGACATGAAAGTATTGACAATTGAGAACCATAGGGCAGCCCGGTGGCACAGTGGTTAGCACTGCTGCCTCACAGCGCCAGGGGCTCGGGTTCAATTCCAGCCTCAGGTGACCATCTGTGCGGAGTCTGCACGTTCTCCCTGTGTCTGCGTGGGTTTCCTCTGGGGTTGCTCCGGTTTCCTCCCACAGTCCAAAGGCATGCAGATTAGGTACATTGACCATGCTAAATTCTCCCTCAGTGTGCCCGAAACAGGTGCCAGAGCGTGGCGACTAGGGGATTTTCACAGTAACTTCATTGCAGTGTTAATGTAAGCATACCTGTGACAATAAGTCAGAGACTATTTCCTCGGGTGGATGTAGCTGTTACTAGGGGGCTATGTTCTATGAACTAAGATTCATAGAACATAGAACAAGAACATAGAACAGTACAGCACAGAACAGGCCCTTCGGCCCACGATGTTGTGCCGAGCTTTATCTGAAACCAAGATCAAGCTATCCCACTCCCTATCATCCTGGTGTGCTCCATGTGCCTATCCAATAACCGCTTAAATGTTCCTAAAGTGTCTGACTCCACTATCACTGCAGGCAGTCCATTCCACACCCCAACCACTCTCTGCGTAAAGAACCTACCTCTGATATCCTTCCTATATCTCCCACCATGAACCCTATAGTTATGCCCCCTTGTAATAGCTCCATCCACCCGAGGAAATAGTCTTTGAACGTTCACTCTATCTATCCCCTTCATCATTTTATAAACCTCTATTAAGTCTCCCCTCAGCCTCCTCCGCTCCAGAGAGAACAGCCCTAGCTCCCTCAACCTTTCCTCATAAGACCTACCCTCCAAACCAGGCAGCATCCTGGTAAATCTCCTCTGCACTCTTTCCAGCGCTTCCACGTCCTTCTTATAGTGAGGTGACCAGAACTGCACACAATATTCCAAATGTGGTCTCACCAAGGTCCTGTACAGTTGCAGCATAACCCCACGGCTCTTAAACTCCAACCCCGTTAATAAAAGCAAGTGGTGGGAGATATAGGAAGGATGTCCGAGGTAGGTTCTTTACTCAGAGAGTGGTTGGGGCGTGGAATGGACTGCCTGCTGTGATAGTGGAGTCGGACACTTTAGGAACTTTCAAGCGGTTATTGGACAGGCACATGGAGCACACTAGAATGATAGGGAGTGGGATAGCTTGATCTTGGTTTCGGACAAAGCTCGGCACAACATCGAGGGCCGAAGGGCCTGTACTGTGCTGTACTGTTCTATGTTAACAATAAACTTTAAAAACTTTCTATTCTCAGTCTGACTTGAGAAACTAAAGTCCAGTGTGGAAATAATTTTCTTCATCCTGTTATTAGTTGGAGTGAAGGGCAGGGGTGTAGTTTAGTGAGAATCCCAGAGCATTGAGTGCAGACCAAACGAATATGATTAAATTCCTGATTAAACTTTTTAAAAACTGAGTGATAATCTGTTGCTGTCATTTTCACAGCCTTAAACTCAAATTCTAACCAGGGACCGTGTCCAAAATTGAACAGAAGTTCAATAATTACAAGTATGCTTGTCAATGATTTTTTTTAAAAAGACAGCAATTCAAACCCCTTGTGAAATAGGGCAGCACAGTGGTTAGCACTGCTGCCCCACAGTGCCTGGGACGCAGGCTCGATTCCCGGCTTGGGTCACTGTCTGTGCGGAGTCTGCACGTTCCCCCCGTGTCTGTGTGGGTTTCCTCCCACAGTCCAAAGATGTGCAGGTTAGGTGCATTGGCCGTGCTAAATCATAGAACCCCTAAAGTGCAAAAGGAATTCAACCAATCGAGCCTGCATCGACTCTCCGACAGAGCATCTTATCCAGGCCCACCACCTGCCCTATCACCATAACCCCACACATTTATCCCGCTAATCCCCCTAACCTACACAGCCTGGGACACTAAGGGCAATTTAGCGTGGCCAATCCATCTTTGGATTTGCATGGGATTAGGAGAACAGGACAAAGGGGAGGGCCTGGGTAAGGTGCTCGTTTGGAGAGTCGGTTCAGGCTCGATGGGCTAAATGGCCTCCTTCTGCACTGTAGGGGTTCTGTGGTCCTATGGAAATAAAATGAAGGGGATCTTTACTGGGCTCGTTCATTCCGTGTGACTGCTGGAGGATTGCTGATGTTTAGCTTGATACTGCCACCCACTGTTCATTTAAAACATTACAATTAAATCATTCACAACTCTTAAGAAACCTTGATAAATGCAGAGTGATGCTTAAAAGCATTTGAATGGAATATGACAGCTAGATATAAACGAAATGTCAGACAATGGGTACAGAGTTCCTTTGTTCAGGTTATATTTTGTTGATATTTATCTGAGCAAGTCAATACTGTCTGGGTGCCATGTCTGGTCTTATCAGAACTTGTGACTTTAGAGAGGATGTCAATTAATATGAAAGAAGTGCTATTCATTTCATTAGGCCTGCTCCATCCAGAGCCCATGTTCTCCCATCTATTTGCCATCCCAAAGCATGGGGCAGCACGGTGACACAGTGGTTAGCACTGCTGCCTCACAGCACCAGTGACCCGGATTTAATTTCCAGCTTGGGTCACTGTCTGTGTGGAGTTTGTACATTCTCCCCGTGTCTACGCGGAGGAAACCGGAGCACCCAGAGGAAACACACGCAGACACGGAGAGAACGTGCAAACTCCACACAGACAGTGACCCAAGCCGGGAATCGAACCCGGGTCCCTGGCGCTGTGAGGCAGCCATGCTAACCACTGTGTCACCGTGTCACTCATTCATTTCCAATGTTGCAGCTCTCTTTAACAGTGCGGTATGAAACTTGATATAAAGGCAAAATATGCATCAATGTTCAAATTGAACCTTATTGAAATAGTATTCAAATTGTATTTCAATGATTTGGATGTCCGAGAAATGTCATCACATTCCTTCAAATGCTTCATGACGATATCACTGCAACTATCTCGAGTAGGAGATCTGAAAGAGGCGCCTTCATAATCTGGACTGGGGTCAAGCATTGGCTGTGCAATGAGGACCCAAACTACTGACTATTGATCTGAGAGCGTACAGTGGTTAGCACTGCCACCTCACAGCGCCAGGGAGCCAGATTCAATTCCGGCTTTCGGACTAATAAAGAACCATGGACAATGTGCTGTAGAGACCTAGGCATTTATATTTTTATAAAACAAGATTAAGGGGGGGGGGGGGGGGGGGCACGGTGGCACAGTGGTTAGCACTGCTGCCTCACAGCGCCAGGGACCCGGGTTCAATTCCCGGCTTGGGTCACTGTCTGTGTGGAGTTTACACATTCTCCCCGTGTCTGCATTAGGTTAATTGGAGATGCTAAATTGCCTCTTAGTGTCAGGGGGATTAGGAGGGTAAATGGGTGGGATTGTGGTCGGTGCGGGCTGGATAGGCCGAATGGCCTCCTTCTGCTGTGTAGGGACTCTATGAATCTCCAAGATCAACTGCCCTCTGAAGAGAGGTTAAAAAATAATCACCAGCAACATCTTGCCTGACTATCAAGGTGCACCCTCCGCTGTAGAAAGAGTGAACATTTTAATGATGTTCCTGGGGTGTGAAAAAGGCAGCTGATAAACCTTTGCCACAATGCTGTACATCCCTCGGAAGCTACCCCCAGAAAGCTACAAATGCCCAGTTGCTGAGTATATCCAAGACTGCAATCGATATTTATTTTTTGTCACCAACGGGTATATGAGAATAGCCCAGGAAAGTGCAGTTTGGATGAATCTAATTACGTAATGAAGCAGGCTGGAGGGGTTCAGTGGCCGATTCCTTCCCTGTTTGTTATGTTGGTGAGCTGATGCGATTACCAGAAAATACACAACGGGTGGCAGAGTTGCCATGGGGTTATTCTCAACGATGTGGAGATGCCGGCGTTGGACTGGGGTAAACACACGTAAGAAGTCTCACAACACCAGGTTAAAGTCCAACAGGTTTATTTGGTAGTAAAAGCCACTAGCTTTCGGAGCGCTGCTCCTTCATCAGGTGATCAGTTCATCAGCGCTCCGAAAGCTAGTGGCTTGTGCTACCAAATAAACCTGTTGGACATTAACCTGGTGTTGAGAGACTTCTTACTGCGTTATTCTCAATGGCAGGGCTTTGCTGGAATTCAATTGTGAATCCAAATCTGCTTCTCATTCACGTCAGTGATATTCCAAGACTCGAACGAAGGAGCAATGGGAGCTCAATGTGCTCCAGAAATTCAAATATACCATCAGAAATGTGTCATGAGGATGGGCTTTTTTTAAATAAATGATTTCTAGCTTTTTTTTTTTAAACGGGGGATTTTAAAAAATAAAACAAAATTCTCTTAAGACGATGGTAAAATGCAAGCTTGTTTATTGCAGCTGCCTGGCAGGTACCCAAGTGGAATAAAACAGAACAGGTACTCAATCTTCTGGAGAGCATGGAAGACCCTGTTTCCTGGCGGCCTTACACTATGCTGAAACTTTGCAAAGGTTTCCGAGATAAAATATCAAAATGCAATTATCGAAAAACGACGACTGTAAGCGGGCATGGATTAATCAAACTCCTCTGGAATGTACAGCCAGCAGGGTACTTTAGCAAACTGTTACCAAGCAGGGAAGAGATCAGCTGTACTGAAACAGGCTGCAAAAAGCTGTTTGCCTCCTCAAAAGTATTGTGTCTGAATTTGCAAAGGAACATCCTATGAAGAAAAATATATTACAAGCTGAGATCTTTGGGAATGAAACTTGGAAATCATCCAACCACACCCAGGAAGTCAACTAAACAAAATGACCGCAAGGTGGAATCACCACAGTGAGACCAGCTAAAGGAGAACTATCGATGCACTCCTTTGTTCTAACTATCTCCTATGCCCAAAAGATCTCTGTTCATAGTAGACTTCTTCTCTCAGGATGGTTACTTTGCAAATCCAGGCACAACACTTTTGCGCATCATATAGCATTTTTAACGGCATGGTTTCAGGCAGCATTAAGATATCGCACTGCCTGCATTATGGCAAACGGGCGAGGGCTAATTGAGCATAACAATCCTAATGCCCATTTGCTGGAGCTTCCCAAATTGGCCCCTTACATGTACACCAGATTCTGTAAATCTTGTGGTTAAGGCAACTGTCACAATATGTTCCATAATCACTCTAAGAAGAGAATTAAAGTTCCTTAAACAACCAGCTGAATTGTCAGTACTCCAACATAAATAAAACCATGCTCCAGGGCAGAAGGGTGACATTGCCTCTGCCAACTCTTGCCCCAGTCTATACATACATAAACAGACTTGACAAGACACAAATCTCTGGAAGAATTTAAAGATGGGGTGCGGAATTTTCCAGCCTCCCGTGGTCAACGGACCTTTGTATGGTCCACCCCCTCCGCCCACTACGATTCCCATGTCGGGCGGAATGAGAAAACTCCCCCCCTCCCCAAGGTCTGTCTCCTTCATAAGGGTGGCACAGTGATTAGCACTGCTGTCTCACAGCGCCAGGGGCCCGGATTCGATTCCAGCCTCGGGTGACTATGTGTGTGAAGTTTGTACATTCTCCCCGTGTCTGCGTGGGTTTCCTCCGGGCTCTCCGTTTTTCTCCCACAGTCCAAAGGTGTGCGGGTTAGCTGGATTAGCCATGCTAAATTACCCCTTAGTGTCAGGGGGGACTAGCTAGGATAAAAGCGTGGAGTTATGGGGATGGGGCCTGGGTGGGATTGTGGGTCGGTGCAGACTCGATGGGCCGCATGGCCTCCTTCTGCACAGTAGGGATTCTATGATTCTGTAACTAACTTTCAGATCATAACCCAAATTCACAAACATTTCTAGAAGGGAAATCACTCAGCCACTATGTAACACGTACCTGCAATTGTGTGTGCATAAAGCCTGCTGCCAAAGGTGAACACGTGCAGCTCGTAAAGTTTTGCTATTTTTTCGAGGAATTCTTTACAGTGAGGTCGTAGCCGAGTGTGCAGCATTGGCTCTCCCCGTCCCAGCCGGAAATGGAATATTCCCTGTCGGAGATTTCAAGAAAGAGACACTTAAAAATTGCACCATTTAATTACAAAGAATTGACAAGAGCACCGTCTATTTTCCCTTAAATACAGATGTGATAGCCCAAAATGTAAGCAAAATATGCCTGAATTCTGAAATAAAAGCAGGAAATTGCTGGAAGAACTCAGCAGGTCTGGCGGCATCTGTGGAGAGAGAAACAGAATTAATGCTTCGAATCCATGTGACTCTTCAGAACTCTGAGAAGGATTCTATTGGACTCGAAACATTAACATTTCTCTCTCCACAGATGCTGCCAGACCTGCTGAGCTCTTCCAGCATTTCCGGCTTTTATTTCAGAAATTATAGCTGGTTAATTACTGATCACATATGCCATGAAATTGATTGACAGCCTTTAGAACTTCTGTCCAGCCTATAACATACAATAAGCAAAAGATTACAACATTCACTGAGAGTTTCACTGAGAGTTTCCAACGATGTTGCATTCATTACGGCACAGCTTACACCCGGTTTATTCTTAAAACCGTACGTCAAGATAAAGGCGCAACGTCAAGAGTGCAGGGAACAACAGCAACCTGCATTTATATAGCACCCTTAACACAAAGTATCCCAAGGTCGATCCCACCACAGCAGTGATGGTCAAACAGAATTTGGCATTGAAAAGCATAAGGACATATTAGCACAGGCAACACAAAGCTTGGGCCAGAGAGGTACGGTTTAAGGAGCAGTTTAAATTGAGGGACAGGTAGAGAGATTTTGGAAGTAAAATGCTCAGTGTAAGAGGCTTAGGCAGCTGGAGACACTGCCACCAATGGTGGAGTGATTAAGGCACCCACATGGAACAGAGATGGAGAATACATGTTGAAGAAATTGCAGACGCAGTATTAGCAGTTGCTGTGCTCGAGGTTCTGGATCTTGTAGATTGCAGGCAAGGTAAAAGGGTCGTGAATGAAGCCCAGTCCATCACTCATAAGTTCATAAGATATAGGAGCAGAATTAGGCCATTCAGCCCATCGAGTCTGCTCCGCCATTCGATCATGGCTGATATGCTCCTCATCTCCATTTTTCTGCCTTCTCCCCATAACCCTTCAACCCATTACCAATTAAAAATCTGTCTAACTCCTCCTTAAATTTACTCACTGTCCCAGCATCCACCGCACTTTGGGGTAGCGAATTCCACAGATTTACAACCCTTTGGGAGAAGTAGTTTCTCCTCAACTCTGTATTAAATTTGCTACCCCTCTCGTCCTAGAATGACCCACAAGAGGAAGCATCCGCTCCACGTCTATTTTATTCATACCTTTTATCATCTTGTAGACCTCAATTTGATCTCCCCTCATTCTTCTAAATTCCAAAGAGTATCGGCCTAAACTGTTCAATCTCTCTTCATACGACAAACCCCTCATCTCTGGAATCAATCTAGTGAACCTCCTCTGAACTGCCTCCAATGCCACTGCACTCAAACCAGCCTCCCATCCATTGACACTATTTACACTTCCCGCTGCCTCGGAAAAGCAGCCAGCATAATTAAGGACCCCAGGCATCCCGGACATTCTCTCTTCCACCTTCGTCCATCGGGAAAAAGATACAAAAGTCTGAAGTCATGTACCAACCAAATCAGGAACAGCTTCTTCCCTGCTGCCATCAGACTTTTGAATGGACTTACCTTGCATTAAGTTGATCTTTCTCTACACCCTAGCTATGACTGTAACACTACATTCTGAACTCTCTCCTTTTCCTCTCTATGAACGGTATGCTTTGTCTGTATAGCGCGCAAGAAACAATACTTTTCACTGTATGTTAATACATGTGACAATAATAAATCAGATTAAAAGACTGGGGAGGTGGAACTTCTATAGTTTGGAGATCCTTTGAAAGATGAGTTAGAGCAAGAGACTGTGCAACGAGTCTTGATTCCAACAAAGAACTGCCAAGGAAGAGCAGTTCACATGGTCGTAGTGACATTAATCTGAAGGACAAAACAGGTGCTAACAATAGATGGGCAAGGAATCAAAAACACAAATGTTAACTTGTATCCTGTCCATGAGGGTCAGAAGGATGCAGAAGAGACTCCCACACATGGAACGTGAGATACGGCAAACTTCCCATTCAGGGTTACAAGAAATGAAAGGGTCAAGAACGGCAAATGGCGACTTGAGGCAAAAAAATGGTCACGATCTATGGCATTAAAATAATTAAAAGACTTCCAATGCTCCATTGAGGTCAGTCAAAATGCAATGGTCACACTGCGAGAGGTAAGGCGCTCAAATGCACAGAGGATGCACAATCGCAAGAAGTTAGTGACTGCAGGGGATGAATCATCGGCAAAAGAGTAGATAGAGGTACATCATGAGTGGTAGAGGTCAGAGATAAGAAGGAATAGCTGGAATGAGGACAGCATCATAATCAGATGCTTACAACACAGAAGGCGGCCATCTTTGATTTGGCTCTCTGATGATGCAATTCACATAGTGCCGCTCTCCCGCCTTTTCCTCACACCCTGCACATTCTTCCTCTTTAGTTATTAATCCAATTCCCTCTTCACTACCTCGGTTGAACATGCTTCCACCACACGCTCAGACAATGAATTCCAGATCCCAACCACTTGCTACTTGAAAGCATCCTTGAAGGAAAACAGAATTACATCTTGTTCTTCCTTAGTGAATCTCTGACAGTCAGAGAAAGTGGGATATGTTTGGCGCCACCGTGGCATAGGGATCCTTGGGTGTCTATGTGGAGTTTGCACGTTCTCTCCGTGTCTCCGTGGGTTTCCTCCGGGTGCTCCGGTTCCCTCCCACACTTCAAAAATGTGCAGGTCAGGTGGATTGGCCATGCTAAATTGTCCCGTAGTGTCCAAAAATGTGCAGGTTAGGTGGATTGGCCATGCTAAATTGTCCCGTAGTGTCCAGGGATGTGCAGGTTAGGTGGATTGGCCATGCTAAATTGTCCCGTAGTGTCCAAAGATGTGCAGGTTGGGTGGATTGGTCTTGCTAACTTGCCCCTTAGTGTCCAGGGATGTGTAGGTTAGGTGGATTGGCCATGCTAAATTGCCGCTTGGTGTCCCAAAGATGTGTAGGTTAGGTGGATTGGCCATGCTAAATTGCCATTTAGTGTCCGGAGATGCGTAGGTTAGGCAAATTGGCCTTGCTAAGTTGCCCCTTGGTGTCCAGAGATGTGTGTGTTAGGTGGATCGGCCATGGTAAATTGTCCATAAAGATGTGTAGGTTAGATAGATTAGCCATGGTAAATTTGTGGGGTTATAGAGGTAGGGGAGGTGGGGGGGCCTTGGATAAGATGCTCTTTCGGAGAGATGGCGTAGGCTCGATGGGCTGAATGGCCTCCTCCTGTGGCACTGCAGAGACTCCATAGTTTTATCCGGTTGCTGGAACAAGCTGCAAACTCACAGCGCCACCTCAAGGGCAAAGATGCTGTTCAACTACAGATTTCAACAGGTTATTACCAGGACCTTACCTTATTGGACATCTTTTGGCACAACTGTTCTGTCGTGTGGATTAAAGTCTGATCCAGATCCACCATCAAGACTAATTTTCTGTTTTTATGTAACCACTGCTGATCTTCCCGACCCAACTGTTCAGCTTGCTGTCCGGTGGAGATATGGGGCAAATGACATGTAAAAGGAAGAGAAAGAACATCAGCAATTTTTTAAAAAGCATGCATACTGTATATAGGTCGTTTGACAGCACAGAGTTGCTGAAAAAAAGAGACAAGCTGTCAAAGTTTTTCATCTTGCACTCATCAGGACAGGCGCAAGAATGCCAAATTTCAAAGGGAGCAACAATTTATACTACATGAGAAAAGGGTGCCGCTTGGTTCGCAAGTTGACTGTGATTGACTGAGTCGGGGGAGGGGGCCACGGGGGAGGGAGCCGCGGGGGCACACAATTGAGTACAAGCTGGATCTTCTTCATTCCCTGAGCGTTTACCTCAGAGCTGACCATCAGCTCAGGAACACTGTGAACCATCGAAACTGTGGCTGTGGATAGTGGCACCATCTGCTTCCCATTCTTCTTCTGTAATCTGGAAAAGGAAATTTGGAACAATGGATTGAACCCTGTAAACACCAAACTGGCCTTATACCAGTTTGAAAGTAAACAATACAGTTTCCATCCCGACTTTCTCTAACTTCTTCTGGAGCAGTTCATGTTGTGCAATCCCAGAGTTCTGGTAGTTTCCAGGGACTTTCCTCAAGTTGAATTTATAAAAACATTGATCGCCAGCAGATTATTTCCCAATCCAGGATGGAGGAATATCAAACCAAGGCCAACCCTGATTCTTCCCTCCCCCACTCCTCAAGGACATGTCGGCCCAGAAGCTCCGGGCAGTGGGAATGACGGTCAGATTGCCGCTGCCTTTGAAAGCTTTCCCAATCTGACACAGACGCTACAGTGCATTTCTTTAACGATTATCCAAACAGGCTGTCAGAGAAATGCACAACACCACTCGCCAGGGAATAGAGTCCGGGAGAGAATGGGCGCTCCCACTTTGCATGGCACTGGCTATTTATGGATCCAGTGTGAATGTGAGCGAGTGGGTAGGGGGGTGAGCAAGGGGGGTGTTGTGGGGTGAGCGAGTGGGGTGTGCGAGGGGGTGGAGGGGTGAGTGAGGGGGTGGAGGACTGAGCGAGGGAGTGGGGGGAGTGAGCAAGGGACTGGGGGGAGTGAGCGAGTGGATGGGTGTGGTGGTGGGGGGTGGGGGGGGGCGGTGAGCGAGTGCCTGAGAGGGTGAGTGAGTGCAGGCAACCATTCTTATACTCCCTGCTTAAAGAAGTTTCTTCCTTTTGGATTTATTAGTGTGGACCTTACATTGATGACCACTCGCCCACAAATGGAAGTATTTTCTCCTCAGCAATCCAGCCAGTCTCTTTGTTTAAATTAAAGATCTCTATCACCTCTCAGTCTTCTCCTTTCTGAAGAAACGGGCCTGTGCCTGCTCAGTCTTCCCTCATATTTACAGCATCTCGGTTCAAATAGCATCTTTGTAAATCTTTTTAGTCCCTTCTCCAGCGCAATCGTCACCACTGTTGTGATTATGGGACGGTGCACAGTGCTCCAAATGAGAACAGACAAGTTTAGCATAACTTCAAATGTTTTCATAGAATCCCTACGGTGCAGAAGGAGGCCAATCGGCCCATCGAGTCCTCACCGACGGTCCTACCTCGTAACCCCACATATTTTTCCCACTAATCCCCCGAACCTACACACCCTGGACTCGAAGGGGCAATTTAGCATGGCCAATCAACTCTTTGTTCCTCTACCTGTCCAGGCGCACACTCACTATCGAAGCAATATGTACCTCCCATATAACTTCCGATCCAAATATACCACCACACACTATAGCCATAGTGTAATTAATTTTCCAATGAAATTCTTGTTCTGTAAAATGTATTAATGTTTTCATGCGTCCTCATAGAACCCCTACAGTACAGAAGGAGGCCATTCGAACCATAGACTCTGCACCGAACACAATCCCACACAGGCGCTGTTCCCATAACCCCACATATTTACCCTGCTAATCTCCTGACACTAAGGGACAATTTAGCATGGTCAACCAACCTAACCTCGCACTGTGGGAGGAAACCAGAGCACCCGGAGGAAACCCACACAGACACGGGGAGAATGTGCAGACTCCACACAGACAGTGACCCGAGGCCAGAATTGAACCCGGGTACCCCGTGCTGAGAGGCAGCAGTGATAACCACCTTTGCATTAACTGCACCCCACCAATGTGCTGTTGTCCACTCGATATTTCCCTCCCTAAAAACGATGCAATAACATCTGCAAGAAACGTTGAAGTGTTTCAGTGAATTGATTAAGGAAATTACCTGAGCAAAGGTTAAGTACGAACCGCAAGATGGGACAGGCGACTCGGAAAACAGCACATTCGGACACTGGGCTTGTTACTGCACTCCATCTGCCATCTTCAATTAAAAGGTGAGTAGGCAAAGAAAAAACATAGAAAAGAACTTACTGTGTCAGGTCCTGACCACAGGCCGCACAGAGGCCTTTCATAACAATGGGGTGGCTGCATCCCTCGAGTCGTATCAATACGCTTCTGCACAGAATTAAATGGAGAAAAATTAGCAAGCGCGCAAAGGATTAAACTGAAACACAACTGCAACTGAGACTGGATTTATTTTTTCATGGGATGTAGGCATCACTGACAAGACCAGCATCTGTTGCACATCCCTAATTGCCCTTGAGCGGAGTGGCAGATTCACTGCAGAGGGGGCAACAAGGCAGCCACATTGCTGTGGCTCTGGAGTCACGTGTAGGCCAGACCAGGTAAGGACGGCAGATTTCCTTCCCTAAAGGATATTAGTGAAACAGATGGGTTTAATGTAAGCCTACTTGTGACACTAATAAATAAACTTTAAACTTAAACAGGGGACAAAGCAGGTAGACGGAATTAAGATAAAGAATCCAAATATGATCAAACTGACGAACAAGCTTGAGGGGCTGAATGGTCTCTTTCGAAAGACGTGCTGGTTAGGTGCATTGGCCATGCTAAATTGTCCCTCAGTGTACCCGAACAGGCGCCGGTTGTTTAAAAAAAAACACAATTCCACCCAGGCCCTATCCTTATAACCCCATGCATTTACCCTAGCTAGTCCCCCTGACACTAAGGGGCAATTTAGCATGGCCAATCCACCTAACCCGCACAGCTTTGGACTGTGGGAGGAAACCGAAGCACTCGGAGGAAACCCACGCAGACACGGGGAGAACGCGCTAACTCCACACAGTCACCTGAGACCTGAATCAGGGAGAGAAGAGATAGAGGAGGAGGAGGAGGAGTGGGTGGGTGGGAGCGGAGCTGGGGCCTGCCTGAAATGGACTCTAAATAAACTTTAGCTTGCTTTGCTGTAAAATAGATTGTTGCAAGTCATACTGTCATACTAATACCGTTGTTGTTAGCATATCTTCACACTCGCGCTGTTTTTTGTACCCTTTGGGGAATAGGAGGGAGAAGTGGGGGAAGGATTGCCGAGCTGTTTATCAGACCGTTGGACCACGTTATCAATGTTCCTTCCATCGCCAACAAGTCCTGGCATTTGGACTCAAACCGGAGCTTCAGGTCCAGAGATAGGGGGCGCTACCCTTTAGCCCCAAGAGCTATATCTACTTTCTGTGGTAGTGAATTCCACACATTCACCACCCTCTGGGTGAAGAAATTTCTCCTCACCTCAGTTCTAAAAGGTTTACCCCTTATCCTCAAATTATGGAGGTGAATGGGATCAAAGGTTATGGGGAGAAAGCAGGATTAGGCTATTGAGTTGGACAATCAGCCATGATCGTGATGAATGGCGGAGCAGGCTCGAAGGGCCGACTGGCCTCCTCCTGCTCCTTTCTATGTTTCTATGACCCCTAGTCCTGGACTCCCCCACCATCGGGAACATTCTTTCTGAATCTACCCTGTCTAACCCTGTTAGAATTTTACAAGTTTCTATGACATCCCCTCTCACTCTTCTGAACTCCAGTGAATATAATCCTAACTGACTTAGTGTCTCCTCATATGACAGACCTGCCACCCCAGGAATCAGCCTTTGCTGCACTCCCTCTATAGCAAGGACATCCTTCCTCAGATAAGGACACCAAAACCAAACACAATACTCCAGGTAAACAGTACCACCTCATCAGCGGTTCCCTAAGTGTATCCAGATGCTAGCGGGTTGTACAGATATACAGATCGGTGACATAACATATAAACTGAGATCCTTACACATCTGTGGGATGATGGTACTAGCGGATGTGAAGGAGAATTCTTTTTAAAAACAACTAGCAACATTAGATAAACTCACTCTCACTGGAGAAATGTTTATAACTGCCAATTGTTAATGGTATCTTAATTATACCGTTTTAGATACACATTGGAGGACATTGATTAATTAAGCCCTCTGAGCACATATAGACAGGGGATAACTGGTACACTGGGGCTGGGAGGAGAGCCAGGAAACTGAACAAGGTCAATAAACTCTCTTAGTAAAGAAAGGCTCTGTGTCGAATATATAGAGTGCATTAGGGATAGTTTCCTAGAGCAACTTGGCACCACATTTACAAACCTCCACTCCCTCCACCACCGGGGGCGGCATGGTGGCACAGTGGTTGACACAGCGCCATGGACCCAGGTTCGATTCCCAGCTTGGGTCACTGTCTGTGTGGAGTTTGCACGTTCTCCCTGTGTCTGCGTGGGTTTCCTTCGGGTGCCCCGGTTTCCTCCCACAGTCCGAAAGACGTGTTGGTTAGGGTGCATTGGCCATGCTAAATTCTCCCTCAGTGTATCCGAACAGGCGCCGGAGTGTGGCAACTAGGGGATTTTCACAGTAACTTCATTACAGTGTGAATGTAAGCCTACTTGTGACTAATAAATGGACTTTAACTTTGACACTCAGTAGTAGCAGTGTGTATTATCTACAAGATGTACTGCAGCAAGTCATCAAAGATCCTTAGACAGCACCTTCCAAACCCACGACCACTTCCATCTAGAAGGACAAGGGCAGCAGATACATGGGAACACCAGCACCTGCAAAGTTCCCCTCCAAGCCACTCACCATCCTGACTTGGAAATATATCACCGTTCCTTCCCTGTCGCTGGGTCAAAATCCTGGAATTCCCTCCCTAACAGCATTGTGGGTCCACCCACAGCACATGGACGGCAGTGTTTCAAGATGGCAGCTCACCACCACCTTCTCAAGTGCAACTAGGGATGGGCAATAAATGTTGTAAGAAGTCTCACAACACCAGGTTAAAGTCCAACAGGTCTATTTGGTAGCAAAAGCCACTAGTTTTCGGAGCGCTGCTCCTTCGTCAGGTAAGTGGGAGTTCTGTTCACAAACAGGGCATATAAAGACACAAACTCAATTTACTTTTACTCTTTATATGCCCTGTTTGCGAACAGAACTCCCACTTACCTGACGAAGGAGCAGCGCTCCAAAAGCTAGTGGCTTTTGCTACCAAATAAACCTGTTGGACTTTAACCTGGTGTTGTGAGACTTCTTACTGTGTTTACCCCAGTCCAATGCTGGCATCTCCACACAATAAATGTTGGCCAGCCAGTGACACCCATGTCCCACGAATGAGTTTTAAAAAATTGTCACGGTGCCAACTGGGGAACAGGCCACCTTGGATCTGGTCATAGGCAATGAGGCAGGTTTAATAAATGACCTCAGACTCAAAGATCTCCTGGGAAGTAGTGATCATAACATGATAGAATTAAATATTCAGAGGGAAAAACCTGAGTCGGAAACAACCGTATTGAATTTAAATTAAGGGAATTGCATGAAATGAGGATAGATTAGCTAAAGTGGACTGGGTGGATAGATTAGCAAGAAACACAGTAAGCAAGCAGTGGCAGGCATTTAAAGGAGGCAATTCATGACTCTTAGCAAAAATATATCCCAGTAAGGAGGAAAGATTCTAAGAAAGGGATAAACCAACCATGGCTAACCAAAGAAGTTGAGGAGAGTGTTAAGTTAAAAGAAAAAGCATCAATGGGATAAATTCAGAATCTGGTAAAGGAGAACTAAAATGATAATGAGAGAGAAAATAACTACAAGGACAAACTAGCGAGGAATATCAATAACAATAAGAACTTTGTTAAAAATATAAAAAGGAAGAGAGAGATCAAAGTGGCCCCTTAGAAAATGAATCTGGACAGATAGTTAAGTATTTATTAGTCACAAGTATCTTTACATTAACACTGCAATGAAGTTACTATGAAAATCTCCCAGTCGCCACACTCCGGCGCCTGTTCGGGTACACTGAGGGAGAATTTAGCACGGCCAATGCACCTAATCAGCATGTCTTTCAGACCGTGGGAGAAAACCGGAGCACCCGGAGGAAACCCACCCAGACAATGTGCAGACTCCACATGTACAGTGACCCAAGCTGGGAATTGAACCCAGGTCCTTGACGCTGTGAGGCAGCAGTGCTAACCACTGTGCCACCGTGTTGTTTTTTTTGGGGAACATGGAAATGGCAGAGGAGCTGAACAGATATTTGGCAGCAGTCTTTATGGTGGAAGATACTTCAAATGTCCCATTAATACTAAATAATATGGGGGAGGGGAGTACCTTTACCATCACTAGAGAAGTAGTATTAGATAAACTAATGGGCCGAGGAACTGCGCGCTGCAGTAAAATAAAAGCACCACTGAGGCGGAGGCAAATCACACAATACCTTCAAGATCAAAGCAGAGGAGAGCCCAGAAATCACGAGGAAATTATTCGAACACATCCGGAGCAGGAGGAGTAGGCCACTCAGCCCCTCGGGCCTGCTCCACCATTCAATAAGATCATGGCTGGTTGATTTAGAGTCAGAGGGGTTTACAGCATGGAAACAGGCCCTTCGGCCCAACTTGTCCATGCTGCTCTTTTTTTAAAAACCCCAAAGCTAATCCCAATTGCCCACATTTGGCCCATATCCCTCTGTACCCATCTTAACTGTCTAAATGCTTTTTAAAAGATAAAATTGTACCTGCTTCTACTACTACCTCTGGCAGCTTGTTCCAGACACTCACCACCCTCTGTGTGAAAAAATTGCCCCTCTGGACACTTTTGTATCTCTCCCCTTAAACCTATGCCCTCCAGGTTTAGACTCCCCTATCTTTGGGAAAAGATGTTGACTATCTAGCTGATCTGTGCCCCTCATTATTTTATAGACCTCTATAAGATCACCCCTAAGCCTCCTACGCCCCAGGGAAAAAAGTCCCAGTCTATCCAGTCTCTCCTTATAACTCAAACCATCAAGTCCCATTAGCATCCTAGTAAATCTTTTCTGCACTCTTTCTAGTTTAATAATATCCTTTCTATAATGTGACCAGAACTGTACACAGTATTCCAAGTGTGGCCTCACCAATGTCTTGTACAACTTCAACAAGACATTCCAACTCCTGTATTCAATGTTCTGACCGATGAAACGAAGCATGCTGAATGCCTCCTTCACCACTCTGTCCACCTGTGACTCCACTTTCAAGGAGCTATGAACATGTACCCCTCGATCTCTTTGTTCTGTAACTCTCCCCAACGCCCTACCATTAACTGAGTAAGTCCTGCCCTGGTTCAATCTACCAAAATGCATCACCTCGCATTTGTCTAAATTAAACTCCATCTGCGATTCGTCAGCCCACTGGCCCAATTGATCAAGATCCCGTTGCAATCCGAGGTAACCTTCTTCACTGTCCACTATGCCACCAATCTTGGTGTCAACTGCAAACTTACTAACCATGCCTCCTATATTGTCATCCAAATCATTAATATAAATGACAATTAACAGTGAACCCAGCACTGATCCCTGAGGCACACCACTGGTCACAGGCCTCCAGTTTGAAAAACAACCCTCTACAACCACCCTCTGGCTTCTGTCAAGAAGCCAATTTTGTATCCATTTCGCTACCTCACCCTGGATCCCGTGAGATTTAACCTTATGCAACAACCTACCATTTGCAGGAAGGCAAACTACAGGGCCTTGGTGGGACCACACCTGGAGTACTGTGTGCAGTTTTGGTCTCCTTATCTAGGAAAGGATACACTTGCCATAGAGGGAGTGCAGCGAAGGTTCACCAGACTGATTCCTGGGATGGCAGCATTGTTGTACAAGGAAAGATTAGGTTGACTGCGCCTGTATTCAATGGAATCTCATTGAAACATTTAGAATTCTGATAGGGCTGGACAGATGCGGGGTTGCTCATAGAATCCCTACAGTGCAGAATCCCTACTCGGCCCATCGAGTCTGCACCGACCACAATCCCACCCAGGCCCTTTTCCCATAACTCCACATATTTACCCTCCTAATCCCCTGTCACTAGGGTCAATTTATCATGGCCAATCAACCTAACCTACACATCTTTGGACTGTGGGAGGAAACCGGAGCACCCGGAGGAAACCCACACAGACACGGGGAGAACGTGCAGACTCTGCACAGTCAGTGACCCAAGCTGAGAATTGAATCCAGGTCCCTAGCGCTGTGAGGCAGCTGTGCCAACCACTGTGCCACCCCGTGTTATTTCCTCTGGCTGGGGGAGGTCTAGAAGAAGGGGGGGGGGTCACAGTTTCAGGACACAGGGCAGGCCATTTAGCACTAAGATGATGAGAAAGTTCTTCACTCCAGAGTGGGGTGAACCTGTGGAATTCTCAACCACAGAAGGCTGCGGAGGCTGATATATTTAAGAAGGGACCAGATAGATTTCTAGGGTGGGATTGCTCGCACTCCCCCTGTGGTGTGCTTTGCGGCATGGAGGCAGCCCGCCATTGGCACCGTCAACGAGGTTTCCCATCATTTGCACACTTCGCCACCAAGGAACCTGTGACGGGGGGCCAGCGTTGGTGCGATTTTAAACAGTAATAGGGCAGTGGTTAGCATTGCTGCCCCACAGCGCCAGGGACCCGGGTTCAATTCCCGGCTTGGGTCACTGTCTGTGTGGAGTTTGCACATTCTCCCAGTGTCTGTGTGGGTTTCCTCCGGGTGCTCCGGTTTCCTCCCACACTCCAAAGATGTGCGGGTTACGTTGATTGGCCACGTGAAATTGCCCCTTGGTGTCGAGGGGTTAGCAGAGTACATAGGTGGGGTTGCAGGGATTGCTGTCGATGCAGGTTTGATGGGCCGAATGGTCTCCTTCTGCACTGTAGCGATTCCATGATTCATTCTAATAAGTGGCTTTAAAAGAAAAATCAGGAAATTGCATATGGGGTACATTAATTGTTTATCATTGAACACTCTGACCTAGTTACAAAGCCAGTTAAACTGCCTCTCAACTTGGTAGAGTCATGAAATTATTCAATACCGACAAAGCATTTGGACCAGCCAAATGGATAGAATCCCCTGGGTAAAGCAAGACTGCGGCCAGGATTTTAAAGGGCTTTTTAGACATTCTGCTGAATGGCGAATGCAATCATAACAATCAAGGGTCTGAATGAAGGAGTCTGCTTCTAAGCCGGCAGAGGCTACTTGCTGAATCCATTCACCTCTGACTGAAGCTCCAATCCCCTCTCGGAGGGTTCATCGACTCAAAATCCCGACAGTGCAGGAGGAGGCCATTCAGCCCATCGAGTCTGCACCGACCACAATCCCACCCAGGCCCCATTCCCATAACCCTGCTAATCGCCCTGACACTAAGGGGCAATTTTAGCATGGCCAACCCACCTAACCCACACATTTTTGGACTGTTTGAGGAAACCGGAGCACCCGGAGGAAACCCACGCAGACACGGGGAGAACGTGCAGACTCCACACAGATATGAAGGAGCTCTGACGAAGGGTCATCCTGACTCAAAACGTTGGCTCTATTCTCTCTCCACATATGCTGTCAGACCTGCTGAGATTTTCCAACATTTTCTGTTCTTGCTCGTGATCGAGTTCAATAGCTTTAGACTGTGACCTTTCCCCTCCATCTTTAGCCTTTGTTTTATATCCTCTACCTACTTTTGCACCGAAGCAAAAGCCCTCCTTTCCCCTCCCATTGGGCCTTCTGTCACTTGCTCCTATGTTTTCCTCGGTGGCACAGTGGTTAGCACTGCTGCCTCACAGCACCAGGGACTCGGGTTCGATTCCTGGCTTGGGTCGCTCTCTATGCAGAGTCTGCACGTTCTCCCCGTGTCTGCGTGGGTTTCCTCCGGGTGCTCCGGTTTCCTCCCACAGTTGGAAAGACTTGCTGGTTAGGTTGATTGGCCGTGCTAAATTAACCCTAGTGTCAGAGGGATTAGTAGGGTAAATATGTGGAGTTACGGGGATAGCGGCTGGGTGGGATTGTGGTCGGTGCAGACCTATCATAGAATCATAGAATCCCGACAGTGCAGAAAGAGGCCATTTGGCCCATCGAGTCTGCACCGCCCACCCAGGCACTACCCCCATATCCCTACATATTTACCCGCTAATCCCTCTAACCTACGCATCTCAGGACACTAAGGGGCAATTTTAGCATGGCCAATCAACCTAACCCGCACATCTTTGGACTGTGGGAGGAAACCGGAGCACCCGGAGGAAACCCACGCAGACACGAGGAGAATGTGCAAACTCCACACAGACGGTGACCCAAGCCGGGAATCGAACCCAGGTCCCTGGCGCTGTGAAGCAGCAGTGCTAACCACTGTGCTACCGTGCCACCCAATGGGCTTGCTGGGCCGAATGGCCTCCTTCTGCACTGTAGGGCTTCTATGATTCTACGAACATACTACAGAATGTGGCGACTGGGGGATTTTCACAGATACTTCACTGCAGTGTTAATGTAAGCCTACTTGGTAACATTAATAAATAAACTTCAAACTTTGTTGCAAGCGCTCCCAGCTCACACGAATCACTGTTCCAGCTGTTGCACACCTCCTTATTTGTAGTCATATTTTTTTCCCCTCTCTATAATTCTGAAGAAGGATCGTGCGATCTCGAAACACAAACTCTGCTTTCTCTCCCCACAGATACTGCCGCAGCTGCTGAGGTTTCCCATTCCAGCATCCGCCGTATTTTGCTATGTTAAAGAGAGTTTATCCGGTCACTGTTGCTTTGCAGGAGCTTTGGTCGTCGTGACTGCACTTCAGAAGTAATTCACTCTCTTGTCGAAGGGGAAGCCAGATACGGCTGAGGAAGGGAAGGAAAAGTAGGAAATGCTGACCGGATCAGATGAAGAGGGCTGGGAGACGGTTGGAGAGGGTCCACAGGAGGTTCACTATCCCGGGAATGAAAAGGTTGACGGATGAGGAGCGTTTGAGGACTCTGGGTCTGTACTCGGTGGAGTTTAGAAGGAAAAAGGTGGCCTCCCAAGGGACACCTGACTTCTTTAATAGATCAAAACCCTGTCTGAAGAGCGAACAAAAAGAAGCTTCCAGATTGATGCTGTATCAATGCCCTCAGCTCAAACAAATTCCAAAGGGCAATTCCAAATTGAATGGGTCACTCAATCACAAAGACAGCAGCTGTTTCAATCTCTCGGGGCATCAAACAACAACACAGGGTGATTGGAATAAAGAGACATCACATTTCGTTTGAAAAAAATACTTTAAACTTGAGGAAGTCACACCAGTTTGGCTGTCTGCTGTGAAACCAGGAGACACTACTTGGGGAAGAGGGGGAAACGAACGAGGCGCGGGGGGAACGGGGGAGCAGCGTGAGTGATGGGGGGGCGAGCTGGAGGGCGGCGAGAGAGAGCGACAGGGTGGGGGGAGGAGCGAGAGGGCGGGGGGAGCGAGAGGGCGGGGGGAGCGAGAGGGCGGGGGGAGCGAGAGGGCGGGGGGAGCGAGAGGGCGGGGGGAGCGAGAGGGCGGGGGGAGCGAGAGGGCGGGGGGAGCGAGAGGGCGGGGGAGCGAGAGGGCGGGGGGAGCGAGAGGGCGGGGGGAGCGAGAGGGCGGGGGGGAACGAGAGGTCGGGGGGGAGCAAGAGGGGGGAGCGAGACGGCGGGGGGAGCGAGAGGAACGAGAGGGCGGGGGGAACGAGACTGCGGGGGGGAGCGGGGGGAACGGGAGCGAGAGGGCGGGGGGAGCGAGAGGGCGGGGGGAACGAGAGCGAGAGGGGAGCAAGAGGGCGGGGGAGAGCGAGAGGGCGTGGGGGGAGGGAGGGGGCACGCGCGTTGGGGGGGGAGGGAGGGGGCACGCGCGTTGGGGGGGGGAGAGAGGGGGCACGCGCGTTGGAGGGGGGGGAGAGAGGGGGCACGCGCGTTGGGGGGGGCTCGCGCGTGGGGGGGGGGTGGGGGGAGGGAGGGGGCTCGCGGGGGGGGGGGGGGGGAGGGAGGGGGCTCGCGGGGGGGGGAGGGGCTCGCGCGTGGGTGGGGGGGAGGGGGCTCGCGCGTGGGTGGGGGGGAGGGGGCTCGCGCGTGGGTGGGGGGGAGGGGGCTCGCGCGTGGGTGAGGGGGAGGGGGCTCGCGCGTGGGTGGGGGGGGGGGAGGGGGCTCGCGCGTGGGTGGGGGGGGGAGGGGGCTCGCGCGTGGGTGGGGGGGAGGGGGCTCGCGCGTGGGTGGGGGGGGGAGGGGGCTCGCGCGTGGGTGGGGGGGGGAGGGGGCTCGCGCGTGGGTGGGGGGGGGAGGGGGCTCGCGCGTGGGTGGGGGGGGGAGGGGGCTCGCGCGTGGGTGGGGGGGGGGGGGGGGGGGGGGGCTCGCGCGTGGGTGGGGGGGGAGGGGGCTCGCGCGTGGGTGGGGGGGGAGGGGGCTCGCGCGTGGGTGGGGGGGGAGGGGGCTCGCGCGTGGGTGGGGGGGAGGGGGCTCGCGCGTGGGTGGGGGGGAGGGGGCTCGCGCGTGGGTGGGGGGGGAGGGGGCTCGCGCGTGGTTGGGGG